>NC_054707.1:67321383-67621383 GCF_016097555.1 Gigantopelta aegis | reverse complement strand
TAGGGGTACTTCCCTATCAGTTTGAACCGGAGTACAGCGACGATGATCAGGGGAGCCAAATGCGGTCACCCTATTTGCAGCCCGGAGCCTAAACATCGCCCGGAGACCAAAACAAAGCCCAAATCATAATGCCGAGGTGTACATTGTTCATATTTGGCACAAAGTTACACCTCAAAATGATGCATTTACATATGTTAAAAAAATAAATGTAGGAAAAATATTTCATGTGACTTAACTCGGTAGTTCAGAGGCTTTTTGGCAAGCAATGGGAAAAACGCGACTTTTTATTGTGAATATATTAGAAATGGGTAGATTTTTTAAAATTTATTTTATTGATACTTCATATTTATTGTAAAAGGTATACGTAGATACCAAACAATAGAGAACTATATTTTTGATAAATGTAGACCTTTAAGAATTGTTACAGATGTTCAAAACCAGTTTAAGTCCAACAGGCTTAAAAAGTCTTATTCAGTTTGCTTTTATCTTCTTTTTCTGGTATGAAATTTTTAAAAAGTATTTTGAAATTATTAAAAGTTTATAAATGTGTACAAAGGATTTTACAAATAAATAATAAAAATTAAAATAATTTTTAAAACTGAATATAATCATATGTGGTCATATGGGATGTCCCAAGTTGAAATTTCCACCACCTTGGGTGTACCAATTCTATCTCACATGACCGCATATGATGGAGTCTTATTCTACCTTCCATTCGATAAATAAACCATTATTTTACACTCACAAACAAAGATGACTGAAAAAGTAACTTCTTTATTTGACCATTTTATCATAAATAAACTACACTATCATATTTTCCGCGTCTGTTTCATGTGTCACTACAAATTAACAAGATAATCTAAAACTAACTCACATTTATATGATGTCATATATTACCGTCACATATTACCAACACCGTAATACTCCCCATGTTGAATTTAATGATGTCATAGCCCATGCAAGACAGATTTACTCCGCCTGGGCTGACATGGAATGGGTCTGTCTTGCATGGCTAGGGATGGGAGAAATAATTATTATTTTGAAGGAAATTAACTTTTGAAGTTCCATAAGTGACTCAGTCGTACAAATTTTACATTAAATTTTCATTAAAAAAAGAAGTAAATAAATAATTATCGAATTAAAAAATAAATATAAAAATTAATAACATAAATATAATAATTATAATATTTAAAAAATAATATATAGCGAGCGGGCCTGAAACCTATCCAGGGGAACCTACCCCATATAAAACAGAATCACTGAAAAGAAACTTTATGTAGACAAGTTTTAGCAACTTGTACATAAATGTTTTCAATGTATACTTACTACAGGGCTTTCAAGAAGAGACAAGATATGGGCTTCCATCATCACTGAAATAAATAGCAACACAAATATTTCATAATTCACATGACAAAAGTATTACAGCTGGAGTCTCCAGCATATTTTTAATATTTAACAATTTGGAGTAGATCTTCAAATTTTGATTTCTTTTTGTCTTCAAAAGTAGCATCATGAAATATTATTTGGTATGGACTTGCTAAATTCACTAATATTGTATGCTCACTACCATTTTCTGGTTTACATTATGTAATAAGCAAGCATTCTGAGAGTACTACTAAGGCAATATATGATTCTTACCAAGAATTTTCTTATCTCCTAAGGTCAAGAACCATAACTCATTCAAAAAATTGATAAATTGCTATGAAATTCAAACTTGATCTGTAACAGTACATGATGAAGAAATACACAAAATTTAAGCTAATTATTTTCAGGCATTACAAACAAGTCAGGAAAACTAATTTTGTTATCTCCTAAAAGTTCAAGGGTCATAACTGTCAAAAATGGATAAACCGCCATGATGGTCAAACTTGACCTGTAACAGTACACGATAAAATTATATAAGAATTGTTTCTAATTTTTTAGGAATTTATCGATGTATAAAAGTCACAAATGGTATAAAATCGCGTAGCTAAATTAATATCTAGCAATAATAATTTATAAGTGATTCTGACATTATTAGGCCTAATGATAAACCTACCTGTATCAATTTTCTGCAGATGTGGAATCAATATCTCAAATAAAATTTGAAAGAAGGAAACATCTCACAAAAACAATAGCATTAGACTGGGTACGAGCTCGAAAATACTGTTACTTAACTCCACCAGTAAATGACGAATTTCATTGTTTAGCGAAAAATAAAAACGCAGGATTAAAAAACCCAACAACATTGTATGGTATCCCGGGTTCTTGAAGTCTGGTATCCAAAATTAAATCCTGGTATCCCCGGGATATCAGGATACCGTTAATCTCGAACACCGCATATACAATGGACATTACTACCAGACCTGTACAAAACAAGAGGATTTTAGTATTTTACCCATATTATGATGATCCATGTCTGTTCGCTGATGAAATGGCAACATCTGAAATATAACATAGATAATCATTCATAACGCAACTGAACTACATATAAATATCTTTCACAGAATGTACCACAAAACCCCATAAGAAATACACCCTATTTGAATAAGCATTCTCAGAGTACTGCTAAAGCAATACATGTCCCCTATCAGACCCAACAATTTGTCATATCTCCTAAATTCAAGGGCCATACCTCTGTGAAAGTGGGTAAATCGCCATGAGCATTAAACCTGATCAGTAACAGTACATGATAAAGCTATATACAAAATTTCATCTCAATATCTTCAGGCACTGCAAAATAAGTCTGGAAAACAAACTTTCATATCTCCTTAAGGTCTCACTACACGGTTCACTTCCGGGGGAAAGGTCATTCATCACGGTCTACTATAGTTCCTAATTGTGACACATGTTGTGGTGTACATGTTCACTGTTAGTACTTGCATAAGAATTAAAGGGACTGGTTATTTCAGATACCAGGTCCTCTGGCTGCATTTTGCCCATGAGGTTTTGAAATATTATGCATTTACTTTTGCACACATGAGTATGAAGAAGACCAGATGCCCGGAGTGATCCGGTTACTCTGCCATGCCTAAAAACACATGGTACTGTCACAGTGGGCCATGTAGCAAAAAACTTGAGAGGGAAATGTTGTCAATTTTGGAGCCAAAATAAATAAAGGTATAAAAAACCTTTAAAATGGTATATGTCATTAGTGTCAACAAGAACCCATTCTATTTGCAATTTGGATTTGAAGTTGGGCAGTTTAACACAGGTTTCAATGGCATATAGCATCTGTGTAGTGAGACCTAAATTCAAGGGCCATAACTCCACACAAAACAAAGAAAAAAAGAAAAAGGGTAAATCTCAAATCATTTGGAAAAAAACATCTGGAAAACTATATGTGGGACAGAAGGTTATTCGGTCAGACAGATGAACAAACAGATGGATGGAGACGAAACCTATAGTCCCCTCTGGTTGAACCGGTAGGAGACTAATAAAAATTCTCATAAAAGTACTTTCTGGTATTAACAGACGTATACACATCTGGGGAGGGTGAGGGTAGGGTATATATTTGGTGTGCATGAATCTCCTCCATCTAAAGGGTGTATACTACCAAATCAAATCCCATAGACGATAATAGTAACATATTTGCTCAAAAACCCTACCTGCAGCGTATCAATTGACATAAACACCACAAATATAAATACTACCACTCCTCACCCTTAAAGTGAATCAGAAAAAATTGGGAGTCAAGCTGCTCATTTCAGAGATGAAGGGTAGTGTCTTTGAGTACTTTTTTTTTTACAGGTACCCCATACATAGGTACTAGATGAAATAAAATTGCATACATTTTTTGCGCAGATGAAACTATTTTTTTTACAACCAACACAACTCACATTTATCATCAATCACAGGACTTGTGGTGTTAACTTCTCTATAAAGTTTGGTGCACCTCGAAGTTATTTGGTTTAGTACTACCTATAATAAGCTAATATTGTGTATGCTCTTCAATGCTATAAACAAACTGGCAATTTCTTTATTTAGCATTAATAAAAGTAAATATTAATACCATATTACTTACCATATCGTCATGTCCCTCTCCATCAATGGCCAGCAGTAAATCATCATCTAAAATCAACATTTAAATTTCTATATGTCAAACATGGTAGGCAATGAATGAATGAATGAATGAATGAATGAATGTTTAACGACACCCCAGCACGAAAAATACATCAGCTATTGGGTGTCAAACTATGGTAATGGGAAAAACAAAGTGATGATCAACATCAATATAAAAATTCAACAGTTAAATAAAAACACAGTGTAAAGGACTGTGTAAAAATACAAATATCACAGCTAGATATAATTAAAATTTAGAATAAAATTCAGTATCACGTAAAAATTGTAAAATAAGTTCTGGATGGAATCGAAAGGATTCCATCACATTACTTTGGCCAAAAATATATTTTCGAGTTTCATGAAGATGCTTACACTCCACCAAAATGTGGCGTACCGTCAGAATACACTGACAGTGGTCACACTGAGGTGGAGGATCTTTCTTTAAGATTTTTAAATGAATGGGTTAAATATGTGTGCCCGATGCGGGCACGACACAAGACTATTTCATCCTTCCTGCACTGTCTATAGGAGGACTGCTACTCTCCCAAGACTGGCTTGATAGCATGAAGCTTATTCGCAACCTCACCGTCCCAATCACGTTGCCAAGTCGAAAAGATAAATTTGTTGATATTAGTTTTAAAATCAGTATAAGGCACACCAACCCTGGCATGAGGCAAATCCAAAGCAGACTTGGCAGCTGAATATGCCTTTTCATTACCCCTGATGCCAACATGACTGGGCACCCAACAAAATACAATAACTTTATTGGCAATCGATAAAAAGACACACTTTCGGATCACCATCCCAATTAAGGGATGGTCCAGCTTCATATTTCGTAAAGCTTGAAGACACGAAAGTGAGTCTGTGAAAATAATAAATTTGGATGCACTAGAATCCTTTAGTTCTTCCAAGGCTTTAATGACTGCCCAAACTTCAGCACTAAAAATCGATGCTGAGTCAGGCAGTCTCATGGAAATGATAGTGTCTGATGGAAAAACTGTAGCACAAGCCACAGAATTCCCATCCCGTGATCCGTCTGTATACACAGGAATGTAATCACGGTACCTGTCTTGAATTTCCATGAAAAACTGTTTATAAACAACATGGTAGGCAAATTAATAAGCACATCATACCCCTTTAACTCTACACTTTTTAATCCCTAACGTTTTGTTGTTTTTTAACTTGGTTTTCATGCATACAGTTATATCCAATTTCAGGGTTCAAGCACGCTGGCTGTGGTTAGTTGTTAAGGCCTGACATGGTGGGATTTAGCTCATAAACAGGGCATTTATCTGTGATGAATTGGGTTGCATGACCGATAGCCATCATTGGACGCTGTGCTCCACGGCTGGTACATCAAAGACTCAGTATATACGGTCCTGTCTATGGGAAAGTGTATATAAAAGATCCCTTGCTGCTTAATCAGTGTGAGTAGCATATATAACAGTAGCAGGTTTCAGGAAAGCAAATGGAAAAAACAAGTAACAAGCCAGCCAAATCTGTTAATGTGCCCAAGAAAAATTAAATGTGTAACAACACCTATCAATTTAAAGCTGCACACCCTAGTTCCATCCAGCGAAAATAAATTATAATTTGGTTCATCTACAAATCTGTAACACACTTAGATCACGTTTTTATCAAATGGAGTGAAAAAGCAGGTTTTATATCGATAAATACCATGGGAATCCACATGCCCCAATTGCTTGAAATAATTTTGAAAGTTAGTATTCTGATGTCACCGGTAGATGTCGCTCGAAGCACAACAATGCCTACGTCAAGACAAATTTCACAGACATGGGTTGCGTTCGTTTCAACTGTTCTGTCCTGGTTGTATCCCCTCTCCAGATATCGTAAGACTTAGCAAAATTATTGGTTTTAAGGGTTTGTAACGTTTTGTATTGAGACACTTACTTGTCTGAACTTTATTGTTACTGAAAATGTTCACGAACTGTGAAGAAAAATCTCACAAATGAACAACAACAAATTGGATGTTCATTGCGCGAACCGTGCACGAGAAAACAAACCGAACCAAAATGATAACAGTCACGTGATATACCAACGTCTGTGACATTGAAATGGAAATATCCCCTCTAAAAATAGATTGGACCTCGCTTGCTTAACGTTTTTTCTCGACAACATGTCTTGTGAAAAAATGCAAAAAATGCATTTCGTGGTTTTACAAACATCAGGATTACCAAAAAGCATTTCAGGTGAATGGAAATGTGTATTCTAAATAATAAAATGTAAGTAAAGTGCAATTTTATTTGTGAAAAATGGGGTTTAATAGTGAAAAACAACGCCATAATGGTTAACAAATAAACAAAACTAGGGTGTGTCCCTTTAAACTAAGTGTTTAATTATGACTCAAAATTAAAAAAATTAACCTCAAAATTACTCTTAATTAGGCAACTAGTGCAACTTTTTAACAGCAATGCGCAAGGCAACTTTACACGCTCAAGATTATGACTTATATAATTAACAATTAATACTTTAAAAAATAAGATGGAAAGAGGAAAACCTTTGTTAAACTAATTATTAGAAAACACATTGAGCATTTCGAGCAGTGTTTGCTGATCGACTCCCATCAATTTTAAGCCTTGTTCAGCATATGGAACTTACATACAGGCTACCTGTACTGACTTCAGCATATGGAACTTACATACAGGCTACCTGTACTGATTTCAGCAAGCGATCTTTCATACAGGCTACCTGTACTGATTTCAGCATATGGAATTTACATACAGGCTACCTGTACTGATTTCAGCATATGGAACTTACATACAGGCTACCTGTACTGATTTCAGCATATGGAACTTACATACAGGCTACCTGTACTGATTTCAGCAAGCGATCTTTCATACAGGCTACCTGTACTGATTTCAGCATATGGAACTTACATACAGGCTACCTGTACTGATTTCAGCATACATATCTTACATACAGGCTACCTGTACTGATTTCAGCAAGCGATCTTTCATACAGGCTACCTGTACTGATTTCAGCATATGGAACTTACATACAGGCTACCTGTACTGATTTCAGCATATGGAACTTACATACAGGCTACCTGTACTGATTTCAGCATATGGAACTTACATACAGGCTACCTGTACTGATTTCAGCAAGCGATCTTTCATACAGGCTACCTGTACTGATTTCAGCATATGGAATTTACATACAGGCTACCTGTACTGATTTCAGCATACAGAACTTACATACAGGCTACCTGTACTGATTTCAGCATATGGAACTTACATACAGGCTACCTGTACTGATTTCAGCATATGGAACTTACATACAGGCTAGCTGTACTGATTTCAGCAAGCGATCTTTCATACAGGAAATGGAAATGGTTTATTTAATGACACACTCAACACATTTTATTTATGGTTATATGGTGTCGGACATATGGTTAAGGACCACAGATATTGAGGGAAGAAACCCGCTGTCACCACTTCAAGGGCTACTCTTTTCGATTAGCAGCAAGAGATCTTTTATATGCACCATCCAATAGACAGGATAGCACATACCACAGCCTTTGATGTACCAGTAGTGACGCACTGGCTGGAGCGAGAAATAGCCCAATGGGTCCACTGATGGGGATCAATCCCAAACCGACCGCGCATCAAGTGGACGCTTTACTACTGGGCTACACTTTCATACAGATTTTCACAGAGGGCATCAATATAATGTAACAATATTACTGCATTTTGTTGTGAAATGTGAATCTGTTCATGCGATACTGTAAATGGATGACAAAATATTATTATCAACCAATTTTCACTGTTCAACTAAAACATCCCAAGATTTTCTGGCCTGAAAAATAAAATCTGCAAATTCCTGGACTTTCCAGGATTTCCTTCTTGTGGTATGTGCTATCCTGTCTGTGGGATAGATTTCTTGTTACTTACGAAAAACTGTAGCGTGTTACCTCTCTAAGACTATATATTAAAATTACCAGATGTTTGACATCCAATAGTCAATGATTAATAAATCAATGTGCTCTTGTGGTGTCATTAAACAAAACAAATTTTTAACTTTTCTAGGATTTCCATAACCCACATGAACCCTTATCGATCTATAGTATGAACCATCCTCCTACGATTTCCATAACCCACATGAACCCTTATCGATCTATAGTATGTCCCATCCTCCTACGATTTCCATAACCCACATGAACCCTTATCGATCTATAGTATGTCCCATCCTCCTACGATTTCCATAACCCACATGAACCCTTATCGATCTATAATATGTCCCCATCCTCCTACAAAAATGTTTTTGTAAATAATTTCAGTTTTGTTTGATGTAAGAAGAAAAATAAATGTGTTTTGGAAATAACAAAAAAAAAAATTTTTGTGTCCAATTTAGAAAACGATCGGCTCAGAAATAAATAACTTGTAGTAAATTCCATAGCATGAAAAAAGGTGTTCCCTGTAGGACAGACTATAGACAGACTGATTCACGTGTACGCCATGTCATCTTACCACCACCTCTGTGTCGTCTCCTGGACCTCATGTTCGCCTGTCTGACGCTGTTGTAACTACGACGACGCACGGGACTCACGATGTGGGCTTGAAACATTGGCAGTATGCCAGGTGGAATGCCGGCACTGTCCATGTCATAACGGCCCGGGTGAGCCCTTCCGTCCATCACAGAGTGGGCCTCATGGAGTGACATCGCTAGCTCCATGTCCATCTCTTCCTGAATTGGTAAACACAGATCATTTGTGTGGATAAATATCAGAAACTGAGAACAAAAATATACTAATGATAAAACAATAAGCAGGCATAGCTATGCCATTTGCCAAATTTCACAATTGCGAATTTTAAGAACAATTAGTGAATTTTATTCTAATTTGCTGGGAACATTTTGTTCATGTCGTGTCGCGATTTGCTACAAACGTTTTAGAGATCGCTACACAATTAATTTTTTTTAAACAGTACAGGGTTCGATCTTAACGGTAGTCCGGTAGTCTGAGACTACCTGAAAATTAACAGGACTACCTGAACCTGCAAACACGTAGTCCGTTGGACCACCTGGAATTTTAAAATTTATTTGGCACAAATGAAACGTATTGTAGATCTATGCCAACCTATTTCAAACAGCAGAAACAAAGGCTTGTTCAGAAAACAATTGTATCGCAATTAACGTGACTGGTTCCCCATCATATCACATTCATTTACAGTACACGATGCGGTTTTGTTTTTAAATGTTACCGCATCCTGACTAAATTGAGCATGCATGAGTTACACATTTTGTAGTTGATGCAGTCTTCTGCCAAAATACAATCATTTTGAATTTGGAAAATAACGGGATACCTCGCACATTTTCATAGAATGGTAGTTTAATTTACCAACGTCACATGCGGTATTGCGAAGTTGACCATTCTCAGCAATATAATAATTATGCATCAATCAGCGACTGTCGCACCCCCAAACATATTTAGTAATACAGGGCTTACAAGTGCTTTGTGTGATGTGAAATTGTTTGAAACATACAGTTTAATTTTGATTTAAACGGCTTACGTCTTGGGACTAGGTAATTTGTTTGTGGGCAAGTGAAATTTGAGAGTTACTTGCCCGGCGGGCAATTGATAATTTTAGGATATGGCCAACCCCGAGTTATATAAAGAATGTTTTGATTGAACCAATTATAATTGGTCTACACATAATTACACTATATTTTAGCCATAGTACAGTCAGTGTATCAATAACGAATCACAATGAATAACAGATCGTTCGAGTTAAAACAAAAAGTTTTAAATATTTCTTTACAATAATAGCTAACAATTATTTTATTAAGGCAATATAAGCTATAGTATTATTGTAAAGAAATATTTTAAATTATTTTGTCTGTTATCTGTTATTCACTGTGTTGCAATATTCATAACCCAACTGGAGGAGATAGTTTCGCATGACATAACAGTAAGTGATTTGCAGGGCCTGTGGGGGATGGGGGGGCTTGTAAAGATTTTATATCAAATACACATGTATATATACAGGCTCAGATCTAGGTGTCCTGATCGGGGAGAAGAAATGTCCCTAATAATACCAAGGCCACTGAGCAATGTAGTAGGCGTACTAATCATTTTAGTTCATATTTAACAGGTCAAGCAACATAATTTGATATAATACCAGTGTCAGTTCCAGCCTGAATATTGATTCGATGTGTTTTAGTATGAATTGATATATTATAATTATTAACAGTATGTACAGAACATGCATAATGATTTACCCAGTACTAAATTATCAAAATAACAAACCGTAGAGTTATTTTAACTTCAAATTATTACATAATATGGACCACCTGAAACTTCAAGGGACTATCTGAAATGAAAGCCAGGTAGTCCTGTTAACATCCTGAAAAAATGGTGAAGATCTAACCCTGCAGTAGTTGCTAATCAATTTTCAATTAACCAGAAATATTGCTATTAAGATTTTGAAAAGAAAATGTTCCCTTACTTGGCCAAAAAAAGAATCATGTAATAATGGATATTTTGTAAAAAAAAAAAAAAAAAAAAACCAAAACACTATGGGTTTTACATTTTTGGAAATAATTTGGCAAAATATTCTACTCACCCAGAGCTAACCCTGAATAAGACACACATAAATAGTAACAGCCAATACTGACAGCTAGCAGAAGCCTCATCCACAATATCAACAAGTTAACAGTGTTACTGGCAGTCAGTGCCACAGATATTCAATCCCACATTTAATCTGATTACACATGCATAACTATTCTAATTAGTAATTATAGTGAATTAAATTTGGTCTCATATACTATTTGTTCCCTTATTTGTTTCCATCAGCATGGTTACAAATTAGTGTCAGCATAAAAACAATTATTATCCACCAGCTTTTTGCTACTGATTGCTTACAAATTGTAATGTGTATTTCAAGTGCTGTACTTTAAAAGCAGCAATGTTTCGCTCAAAACAATGCACTTTCTAAGTAAGTGAGAACATTTTGGTGTAAAAAGTAGCTAACAAAGATACCATAAAAGTGATAAATTGGACCAGCCCCAACACACGCACACACAGATAAAGGATTTCACAATAGTTCTTTAAAGACTGGCTCATGTTTGCTGATCTATCATTTGAAGTGAAATAAAATTGATTTTATTACGTAATATTATTTTTTCACATAGATTTATGAAATTATTGGAAAGTAAAATCCAGTTTGGGCTACTACAACAGGTATCTGTGAATTAAAAATTTGCCCAACTCATTTATGGTTTGCGCAAAAATCACTTCAGATCAACCAATTCCATTTCTGTGTAACCCACTATGTCCAGGTAAATGATGTGCTAAACTGAATATGCGGAAAAAACACCAGGTTACGCAAAATTAAGATTTACATGAGCGATGATGGAATGAAACGATCATTGTCCTAATTTTCAGAGACCTGTACAAACAATAAAACAACCCGTATCACACTGAATAAAAATACTGATACTCTCAACAAGAAAAGGGGCGGGATGTAGTCCAGTAGTAAAGCGCTTGATTGATGCATAGTCGGTCTGGGATTCATCCCAGTCAGTGGGCACATTGGGCTATATCTCATTCCAGCCAGTGCACCATGATTGGTATATCAAAGGCTGTGGTATGTGCTATCTTGTCTGTGGTTTGGAGCATATAAAAGAGCCCTTACTACTAATAAAACAAGTTAGCAGGTTTCCTCTCTAAGACTACATGTCAAAATTACCAAATGTTTGACATCCAATAGCCAATGATTAATTAATCAATGTACTCTAGTGGTGTTGCTAAACAAAAAAACCTTACTGAACAAGAAAAATGCACTTGATATGTAATCATGGTAATCATTAAAAAGGTTTGGTTAGTTGAAATGTGTTACAATGGCAGCAAACTGCGAACATTGTTTTTAAACATCAGTGGTAATAAGTTTGTTTAATGACACCACTACAACACATTGATTTATTAATCATTGGCTATTGCATACAAACATTTGGTAATTTTGACATGAAGTCTTAGATAGAAAATCCACTACATTTTTCTGTTGGTAGTAAGGGATCTGTTATATGTACCATCCAATAGATAGGATAGTGCATACCACAGCCTTTAATATACCAGTCGTGATGCACTAGCTGAAATAGCCCACTGGGCCCACTGACGGATCAATCCTAGACTGACTGTGCATCAGTCAAGCACTTTACCACTGAGCTAGGGTCCGGCACCGAAATGTGTTACAATGGCAACAAACTGTGAAGATTGTCTTTAAACATCAGTGGTAATAATCATAATAAGAAAGTTTAAAGTTAAAGTTTGTTTTGTTTAATGACACCACTAGAGCACACTGATTTATTGATCATCAGCTATTGGATGTCAAACAATTGGTAATTTTGACTCGTAGTCATCAGAGGAAACCCGCTACATTCTTCCATCAATAGCAAGGGATCTATTATATGCACTTTCAGACAGGAAAGCACAGCTTTTGACCAGTTGTGGTTCGATCCTGTGACGCAAGCAACTCAGGCGAGCGCTCAACCGACTGAGCCAAATCCCGGCCCTCAATGGTAATAATAGGAAGTGTTTGTGTACTAACCTGCAGTCTCTTGGCGAGCTGTTCGTCACTCTCCAGCTGATCAACCAGTGACACGGCGTGATCCATCTCCACATTATCCTCAATCTGGATCACATCAGTGGGGCGGTGGTGCAAATGATGAGACACCATATCTACAAAATGAACATACAGATATTTACATACAGGAAATATAACAATAAGTGCGCTGTAGAGAAATGTTTGGACTTACAATCACTTCTGATACATGTAGTGTGTATGTTGTAAGTGTGTAGCAAGTGCATGCAAAAGCATGTGTACAGACCTATGTATATCTGTGTACACACATACACAAACTAACACATTCGCATATACAATTAGTGATGTTTCATTATTCATGAAGTTGTGCTGATCCAGTTATAAAACAAAAGTTAGTAACATACACAAACTTACAACACATTTAGACCTATTCCCTGTTTTATATCCGTGACTGAAATTTGAAAATGAACAGCGTTTAGATTAGTTATCTCAGTAGAGACAAATTATGATGGGTTTGGATTAAAAAAAGTTTTATATACACACACACATAAGATAATGAATGAATTGAAAATGTAGTTACCTCCCCTTCGTCTTGACCCAGACACCCGCGATTTCCTCCTGGTGGCTGTGCGGGTTCGCCGTGTGGCAAGAGAACAATCAAATGACGATGTTGGCCGACATTCTTCAGAACTGGTAGAGTCCAACAGAACTACATCATCGTTTGAAGCAGCTTCATGTTCCCCACCAGGCTGGGATGGAGGATTCACGTCCACACCGCTCCCATCCGTTAAGTGACTAAACATACAACTAGGCCTGCTGGTTCGGTCCGATTCCGGATGTAGATCGATGAATCCCGATGACTGAAACACTGGACGTGAAAAGTTTCTATTTCTATTATGTCCCGAGTTAAAACACGGAGAAGTGTTTGGTGTCAAGTAGGCAGCACTCTTTGGTTTATTGGTCTGTTCCGAAGCTGCTTTCTTACCATCGTCAGATGCTTCGTCGCTTGAGCTAACTTGATGGGTGGTGGAACGGGTTGGAGAAACATGAGGAGTGGAAAAACTATTTGTCATCTCATTGGCTAATGACAAGGTTGGAGAAGCATAAATTATTGCATTTGGCATCCGATTGGTTGTTGAGATGGTTGGAGAAATATGACTGGTGGTTGAAAAAGTGTTAGACATTTGATTGGCTGTTGAGAAGATTGTTGGAATATGATCAGTCATAGAATGGTTATTTGACATTTGATTGGATGAAAACACTTTTGTAGAAACATGCGTCTGGTCTTGATCATTTTCTCTACGGTTACATCTAGACACCTCATCTTTAGTCCGGTTAGAATCCATGCTGGTATTGGCATATCTACAGGACGAAAACTTTCTGCAGTTGGGTAAATGGTCAGTTGGGGGTCTGAACGATCGGCCATTACTGGGTTTCAGCTTTGAGTTACTAACATCACTGCCGCCAAAAATGTTTCTTACAGTCAATTCTGAACGAGGTATAAACAACCGCTTTTCACGATGACAAGAATCATTTCTATCTGAAGTAAATTTGGGGGAACTTCTGTTTTTAATCTTCTGTTTTTCATCTCTAACATGTTGTCCTTTATCTAAATCAAAGTTTTTACCACAAGAGTTGGCTGGACTGTAAAAGGACTTTTGTTTTAACTCAGTTTGTTTATGCGTCTTTTTTACAATTTCTTGTTTAGTCAAGTCGTTTGTCAACTCTCTGCTCCTGATCACATCTCTGAGAGGGATGTTATCAGAATCAGAATCGTCAGAGTCGGACGGCCAGCCTATATAACCAGTTCCATACTGAGAATTCTTGTAGCCATTCTGACAAACACTGTCGGTACTTATATCTGAACTCACAGTTTTTTTCAAACACCCTTCTGTCTGGTACCGTTTAGCTTTCACTGATCTCTGTTTCTCATGCTGAGAAGCTAAAACTGCCGTGCATCGTTGCTTTGAAGATATAGCACTGTCAGAGTCACACTCTCTCGAACCTGTTAAACTATCACCGACAGTCTTCGGCTGGTCATCACGGTTATCTACCTTTTTACTGTCTTCTGATTTCTGAGGTGATACAAACTTGCTGAAGATTTTTGTGGAAGGCAGTACACACCGATCAGAAGCAAACTGACAGGTCCTCTTTGAAAAATATTCGCTATCAGTTTGTGTGTTGTCATTCCTCTCCCGTTTGCTGGTGGTTCTTGAGAATACAGGACTGGAAGAAAAAAGTTATTTTTATTAATATGTGTGTGTGTCTGTCTGACTGTGTATGTGTGTGGTGTGTGTCTGTATGGTGTGTGTATCTGTATGGTGTGTGTGTGTGTGTGTGTGTGTGTTTTCTACACTTTTTTTTTTTTTTTAAATTAAAACTTCTTTAATCATATGGAGAGTCAGAAACAAGGAAGAATTAATGTGGCAGACTATCTGAAGGTAGCATTATCCTAAATAGAATCTCACCGGCTCAAAGTTTGAATTGTCCTCAACTTTTAAAGAGATCATTGCATTCATGTAAATATATGTACCACTGATCAAATGTGTCAGAATTTGTCACACCAAGTTGTTTCATCTGCCAATTACCAGTTAACCACTATGTTGTTTGATTAGAACCAGTATCAATGTACATGCGTGATGAGTAACATATTGAGTTACACACTACAATTAACATTACAATTATTGTGTCAAAACTACCATAATAAAGGACTTCCTGTTACATACATATATGCATATTTGAAGTACGTAAATAATCCCTTCGATTAATTATAAAGGGTGATGGGTTGCAGTACATTTATTTATATATCTATGCCTATGGTGAATATGTTGATGAAAAGCAACATTTCATCATATTTATGTCAAGTCTAATTTTTATTTAAATTTGTGTACTCCCCAAAGCCAACAAGGCAAATGTACTTCAAAGCAATAATGCAGGGATCTGGAACAATCTATTACACACAAAACGAAATATTAATCTTTCAAGTCTTTAGTGTACTGATCTCCATACTATATGTAAGCTACAAACCTGTAGACCAATTCAAACAATTTCCGTATTTAATTCTGTTCTAAACTGTGACGTTTGCTTTTTAAAGAAGTTGTACTAAAGATAAAAAATAAGTACACTATTAACATATCATTGGCAGGGTTGCACAGAGACAATTCGGGTACCAAGTAATCATGAGCGGCTGAAGACTGTGGGATGTCCCCCATGAAATTTTTTTTTTTTTTTAAATTGATTTATTGCAGAGCTGTTTCTAACTGCATTCTTGGTTATATTGAACCAGTTTTTCTATTATTTTAAGCGATTTTGGTTAAATTTGTATTTAGTCCAAGTTGTTAGATAAAATATTAATGCCTTGCAAAACAATTAAAGTACTGTAGTTCTAGATGTTGGCAGCAAAGTGGATTGAGGGTAAGGTGTGCCTGACACAATCCTGCATTGACTCTGGTTATGGAAAATGCACTGTTTGTAAGTGTGACATAATCTAATTATTTTTCTTAGTTTTTTTTAAAATTCAACAAAACCCCTGCTTACATAAAATGTGTATGTTCCAACCACAGTGTTTAATAAACAATAACTCTTGATGAACACAGTCACAGCTAACGGAATGTTTTACAGACAAGTTAACAAGAACCGTACCTTGGAGTTTCTGGTATACAAACAGTACTCTCCAACTGTTTGCTAGGTGTGCTTAAGTCGAGCGCATCTATCACAGAGTCATCCACAGAATCATCCGGTTCATCCAGTTGTCTAGATGCAGCAAATATAACTTGGTTTACTTGTACTAGTTCTGGGTGTTTTGTTGATATTCGATCCACAAGATTTGTTTCGGCATTCATTTTGATTCAGCTGATTTAAAGAAAGACATACAATTATATAATTAATACCAGGGCTAGCTCTGAGTCAGCAGAAAATTCCGCCATGTCAGCTAATAAACTTCGAAAATTGCAGAAACCTGGTTATTTTCTATCAAAATATCAATTATTTTGCCAAAGTAAAACAAATTTCGCCAATTGTTTTTGAGTAATTTGTGAATTTGGCGAGTGCCAGAGCTAGCCCTGAATACAATGAGACCTAAATGTGCATGATGCACATGTACTTGTGTTAAACTTGAACACAGATTTTCCTGCACATATACATCTAAAAATACACATTTTCATCATTCAAATATTTTACTTTAATCTTTTAACTACAGTAATGATGGGCTTGATTTTTTTTTTCAATGATGAATATATTATGGTCAAAAGGCTCTCTTAGTCTTAGTATTAATACATATATTTTGAAATCTTTACAATAGATGAGAGCACATCTATGTACATGTATGTAGCTGCCAGCTAAGTGTGATGAACAGTTTACAAACAGAAAGAAATAATGGTGAGAGTGAGAGAGAGAGAGAGAGAGAGAGAGAGAGAGAGAGAGAGAGAGAGAAGAGAGAGAGAGAGAGAGAGAGAGAGAGAGAGAGAGAGAGAGAGAGAGAGACAGAGAGGAATGTAAGATAATAATTTTGAGCAACACGTGTGCCCATATATATATATATATATATATATATATATATATATATATTACTTTCCAAACAACACATGTCTGTGTACTTTTTGGTAAAATCAGAGTTACAGGCGTCTTCAATAAGATCAACTCACTAACATGTCAGTGTACTAATCAATTAACATGGTTTTCATATGCAGTTGTGTAACGGCCTGAGCATAATAAAGTTCTCTTCTGTTTATTCCCCAGTGAGATCAACTCGAAGCATCAGTAATTTACCTAACGTGTATGGTTACCTAAATCTGGCTAAAGATTAGCATACATGTATGTACCATTACAACAGTATCTTCCTAAGATATGCCGAGAAAGTTGCAGCGAACTTGAACAGTAAAAATAAAAAAATGGTCAACCTCAGGATTAGCATGCTAAAATCCATTGACGCGCGATGAATCATGTCGGCTTTTTCTGGACTATTGGACTATTAGTCTGTCTTGTAATGACAAGAATCACCCCTCTTAAGTTATTTAACAATTGTCTCCTAACCACTTCCATCTTTTCCTGTCACTGGCATTAATTTTACCAACATTATAAATTTATAAACATTAGATTTTCTGTTCTTATTTTGCTTATCTTTATCTTTTTTGCTTTATATAAAGATAAAACTCTAGTCCCACCAGAGATTGTGCTACCCCTCCAGATATTGTTCCAATGCCACAGGCCTATAGGCATGTATCTTTAATCTCTTTAGTAATAAATAGATGTATTTTTGTATATATAATAGAAAAATCATATTTTTAAGAAACAAAATGTCCAGACTGGCTGTTTTATTTTAAGATTTTTGTTTGTTTGCGTAACTCTTGATCATACCCTACCCCATGACCTCGTTTTCTAACTACCCTCCTATGTAATAATATACAAGTGTATTATAAAGCAAATATAAAGCAAAATATCTGAAAAGTGCCCCCCGTTTCCTACGCCAGTGCATATGATTTATAAGTGAATACTGTTCATAATTATTATGGTGTCCAACTCAAGATTATAGCCAGTCATCCAAAATAAGGAAACATCTGTTATTGCTATCAAAACACTGGCGTGCGACAGTCTTTCACAAGTGGGTTTCGAGAGTTTTGTATATTTGTGCAAGGGGCGGAGGGATGCATCATATTCTCGCTAGTATTATATCAGTAGATATTGCACAAATGAATTATAATTTCGTCATTTAATATGTTTGAAATATAATCTGTAAACATTGAAAGTTTTAACTAATAATGATTTTATATAAATGAGAAACAATATGTATTCCTCATCAATGCACCCACTTCGTGGAAATGAACTCAGATTTACAACATTAACCGGTACGACAAAAATGACTAATAAAAAGTAAAACTTGTTCGTCAGTAATCAAACATTCAATATAAAAAATGCAACATATCTTAAACAGTATTTCATTTTATTTAATCGCGTTTTCTAGCTTTACGACAAGCAGCTGGCAGTACACTACTGAATAGTAGACTGGCCACGTGGACATGCAAATAGCGCTTATTCACACCTTGAGGCGGATCAACTGAACAAAACTGGTTGAAAATGTTTGTTCTAAAAATCGATATGGGGGGGGGGGGGGGGGTGTGTGTGTGTGTGTGTGAAATATATTTCGCAATTTTTTTATATTTTTCGCAATTGGCGACTTTGGCGAACGACAGCGCGAGGCCTGAATATTAATCTTTATTTCTTTTAATAGCGTGTGACACATAGCTTGCTGGACTATTGTTGGACAAAACATAGAAATAAATGCATCATATTATTAATGCGAATAACATGATCTCCTGATTTTTCGCATTAATTTTATGATCGCATTAATTTCAGGATCTACAGTATTCAAATCAGTATGGAGATAATCAAGACACACAATAGTGGAGACAAGCTCTGTCTTGGTGGATACATGTATCTGAAGAGGAGGAGCTACAAGAACTGGATACAATGGCAGTGCACTCAGCAGAGAGCAGCTGGGTGCAAGAGATGCCTTACGACTGATGACACCTATGAAAACCCAAGATCACAAGTCATCTACAATCATCCTGCAGACAGAACAGGAGTAGAAGTCACCAAACTTCAAACTACAATGAAGGCACAGACGAAGCACTCAAAGATTTGGCCAAATAAGCTCTGATGTGAAACTCACTGTTTATATTTCAAGTGTGCTATTTCTGAGGTAAAAGGTCGTTTCGCCCTTATTACTAGTTCACCAGAGTCGTTTTGAGCAGGGTTGATTCGTACCTCCAACTAAGTTGTTTCGCCCCATATTTTGATTCGCCCTAAAAATACTTCAAAACTTTAATAAATATATTTATTTTGGGGGGCGAAACGACTCGGTACGAATGAGATTTAGGGCAAACCAACCCTGGGCGAATAGGACAAAGGGCAAAACAACGCAGAGTTCGTAATGGTTTTAGGGCAAAACGACCCGGATTCATTTCTGATGTGAATCGTGATGTGTTTTACTCCATAAATACATTTGTGAGCATTTTTCTTTTAGAACAGTGTCCTTTGCCACCCATCATGTGCAACTATTATTTATAGTTCTCAAAATAAGTTGCAAATGATAGGTCAAGTCTCATATCGGTTACAATATATGTTTTGGTGTTTTCATCTAACCGATACTTCATTCACAATCAAGTTTTTGTTAACAATGTATGATTGTTTAGGGGCATTTCATGGTATTTGGTCCACTACTATGAAAATATAGATCATTAAATTTTATTCAAAACTTTATATCATTTGAACATAACACCATAAGGGTCCTGAATATGCAAAATTTGGACATATAAACTACATCAGGGAGACTTTGTAGGCATTTTTGGGGCTAAAAAACAACAACAATTGTGACGGACGTGACATTGTTTTCTTCAGTATTTTTATTAAAAATGTAGAATAAAAAACATTGTTTACCATATTCATAGAAACCTCCATACCCTTGTGAGATGTGCATACAATTTTTAGCAATAAATTATTTAATTAGTGATTTGAATTTTATATTTAATTTGAAATGTCACGTCCGTCATGTTTTTAATACAAAAGTTGGGTTTTTTTTCAAAGTAACAAAGTTAAAAATATAAACTCATATATTTTCCTTCTTCTTTGTGCATTTAAAAAGATGAAGAATTTGATTTTGAAAAATCTTATGTGAAATTGATGAAATTTGAAATTACATTTTGTGACGGACATGACTTTTTTGTGACGGACGTGACACACGAATATAAATTTCCCAACATTTTGATTGATTAAATGGTGTTCTTCACATTATTCATTACAAAAGTAAGTGATCCATGCTAAGATACTATCTGAAGCACATGTTGTTACAAGATTTAAGTGGATTAACCACCTGTACACATGTACCAGCAGAGCTAGTCATAGTAGCCAGTTAATCCCTTTAATGTGGCTGTACTCATTAATTTTTACACTATGAGCCAAAGTAGAATGTGTGAACATATTGTTTTCCCATTAACTGCAAATCTTGTTAAATAGTTACATGTATGCTCACCTGGACACCCTTAATGGGATTCTGCCACAAATTTGAGGTTTTCTTTCATTAGAGTCACTTGCTTTGTATAGTGTATAAAATATATGCATGTATGCACTGATTTCTGGGCTTACATGGGTTTGTTTACCAGTTTGAACTCCGTCTATACATGTAGTTAGGTTCATAAACATGATAACAACTAGCAACCAACCTGCTGTACATACCCCAGACATGCAGCCGATCCAACAAGACGTTATCGAGTGCGCTGTGCAATTACCCCCCCACCTGGGGGGATTAATTGCCACTTACGGGAACCTGCTAGAGTACCGAGTCTCGTACACCGGGTCACGGGCAACCGTGACCTTGGTGTACGGTGACAGAGTGTCGAAGAAAGGAAGGTGGAGGAAGAGGAGACGTGCGCCAGCGGCGGCGCAGGGGGAGTCAAAACCGCCGGCAGCGACTCCGTCTGCTGGACCGCCCAACGCCAACCCCCCAAAGAAGAAGACGAAGAAGGAAGTGGCTCCGGCTCCAACCGACGCAGTCTCTTCGATGGAGAACGAGGATCTGAACGAGTTTGACACAGCGATCTGTGTCACTCCCTACAACAGACCCGATCCACCGGCCTTTACTTCTGGACCTCCGGATGTGTCGCCAATTAAACCGGCGACGCCCGTAGAGGTCCCGGCCCGGAAGACGGCAGTGGTGAAGAGGAAGGCGACCACTCCCCCGAGTGCCACCCCAGACAGGCCATGTCGCCCTACTCAACCGCCGAAGCCAGAGCAACAACCAGGAAAACAATGGACACTGAAGGCCAGCAAGCTCCACCCGCGTTTCCACCAACTGATTAAATCCAATCTGGAGGACGTTAGCCAGCTCATCAGCGAGCCCAAACACAAGGCCTACCACCCACTGCCAGCCAATCCCGATGAAGGGGACTTCGCCGTCCATCGAGTCCAAATTGATGTGGATATCAACGCAGTTTGCGTCACCATCCGCCGGAGGGGGAGATACAACCAAGCACTGCTACTCAAGGAGATGGACAACCCCACCCTACACCGCATCCTCAAAATCATAGCGGGGGATGACTACCGGTTCATCACCAAGAGTTTAGCAGCCTCCCCCTACCGGCCTGATCTTCCACATCTGGACACCACCGACTTCATCGGATCACCATAGACGCCAACCTTTGCTAGGACAGGTATCAACCTCCTTTATTGGGCTAGTTGGACTTTAAACATTTCGATGATTGTTCAAAATTCTTATGTTTATTTTTTTATAAATAGTCCGACGCACTTTATTTTGGCGCCCATTCAATTGCTCACAATCACCTTTAAAACCTTTCGACCGAGCAGTCTCAACTATTTTTGGCTTTAATTTTAGTGTCCAGACATGCTTTTGGATGCAGTTATTCTCGGTAGACGTAGTTTGTCAAGTTTTCACCAAGGAATCGAACTTCAGCCAATCACAGCTTGGCCCCACTTGGTGCTACGATTTGGTCCGCGCTTTCGCTGGATTCAAACTGCAGACTTAGACTTTTGACAAGTTTCCCAAGGAATCGAAATTTAGGCCAATCACAGCTCGGCCCCACTTGGTGTCTGCTATTTGGTCCGCGTTCCCACTGGACTCTACTAACTGGCTATTTTCCAAATTCTGCCCACCTCAAACTTACCAAACTCCTCGGAAGGAAGCAGCTGTCGTAGGGCGACTTATCCAAGGTCTCACGCCTTCCAAAAGGAAAACAATTTTAGATTTTGTAGACCAACCACAAGTGAAAAGACGACTACTGAATGAGTCAAGAGAACTAAGAAGTGATAAAATATCAGATGAAACAAAGGCATGTGTTGAGAACTACTACCTTCAAGATGATATCAGCCACATGTGCCCTGGGAGGAAAGAGTGCATTACAGTGCGTCTTCCTTGTGGAACAAAGGAAAAGAAACAGAAGCGAATTCTGACAATGAACCTTAAAGAAGCACATCAGCTTTACCTGAACGAAAACCCAGACAACCTAGTTGGTCTTACCAAATTTTGTGAATTCAGGCCTGCTTATGTCTTACCTCTAAGCAAAAGGGATCAAGAAGTTTGCATGTGCAAATATCATGAAAATGCAAGCTTAGTAGCACAAGGTATAGGAAAAGTTTTACATGCCTTTCCTGTCCAGATTGACAAGTTAGTATCGCAGACACTATGTGATGCAACCAGTGAAAAGTGCGTTGACAGAGAGTGTAATGACTGTGGTGTAACCAATCTCAACATATATTTTAATGACCAGGATATGAAACAAACACTTCAATATTACCAATGGGAAACATGCGATGGGAAGGTTCAAAAACTGCCTCGTGATGGTGACATGCTGTCTGCAAAGTCTGAGCTCTACAAGCAGCTTTCTACTCTGTCCAGACATGAGTATAATGCCAAGCGACAACATGCAGAATTACGTCACTTGAAAAGTCATCTTCCGGTAGGGGATATCATTATTCATGAAGACTTTTCTGAGAATTATGCTGCCAAACAGCAAGGGGAAATCATGGCTGCACATTGGTGCTCACAACAAATAACGGTTTTCACTGCAATTGTGTACTTCCGTGAGGCTGATAACTCGGAGCTGAAGCATCAATCCTACAGCATTGTGTCTGATGAACTCACACATGACAAACACGGTGTGTATGTGTTCAACAAGTTTATTCTGGAAGATGTTCAGGTAAAGCTTCCTTGGGAAATAAAACATGTACACTACTGGTTAGATGGAGCTGGATCTCAATTTAAAAATCGATTCAACTTTTGCAACATGTTGTACCACAAAGGAGATTTCAACTGTTCTTGTGACTGGAATTTCTTTGCCACTGCACACGGTAAGGGACCAGTGACGGCATCGGTGGGGAGACCAACCGTAGTGTGTGGAGAGAAGTATTAAAAGGGAATGTGGTGGTGAATACAGCTTTTCACTTCTATGAGGTAGCAAAAAAACAAAACAAAACCATAAATCTTCTTTATGTGAGTCAAGCTGAAATAAAGGAACACTCTGCTCATCTCCCAAACCGCTGGCGAAACTGTCAAGCGTTACCAGGCACCCTGGCAATTCACTTTGTGAAGCCAGTGGATAATTGTACAATTGCAGGTGCTACAAATTCCCAATTTTTAAACCCTGGCCAAGATATGAAGAGATGCAAGATTCTCCCCAATCTTGAAAACATGGAGAATGATGAAGTCAATGATACAGCTGAAGAAAACTTTGAGGTACAGCCTTCAACATCATCCAGTGATGCAGCTGAGGAAACTTATGTGAACAGTATTAATACTGGTTCTTTTGCACTTGTAAGTTTTAAAACCAGGAAGTCAATCAACATTTTTGCTGGACTGATAACAGATACTGATGGTTCAGAAATAGTAGTCTCCTTTCTTCGTGCAAAAGAAAGCAGTAAAAAGATTTTTGCCTTTCCAGAGAAAGAGGATAAAGCTTGGGTAATGAAGAATCAAGTTATAGAAGTATTCCCAACACCTTCTATGGATAATCGCGAAAGATACATATTCCCTCAGAGTGTAGCAGTGATAGAATGAACTTGACAAAAACCAGGATTTTTAAGTGAACAAGTGTTGTGAACAAAGAAAATGAAATTTGAAAGATTAATGTATGGAATGACACGTCCGTCACAAAAAATTACTGTGAAATGGCCCTTTATCAAATTCTCAGGTGATGGAGCATACTGTAACAAATAATTTACCCAACAGAAATAATGTTTTTAATATTAATCATATTTCTGACATAATTTTATTCGAACCATTGCATTAGCCATTACAATATCAATATCATTGGATTTTACCTCATGTCAGAAAGAAATGTTTGGGCATGGTCACATGATGGTGCTATGAACTGAATATTTACCATACATGATTAACTTGGCATATGTGTGATGCATGTAATCGCAGTCGACAGGAGGTATGGGGGCCTCATCCCCAGAAATAAAATAGGTTATGGTTAGGGTTAAGAAAATCGGAGCCTGGCGATCTCGCCAGGACTTATTTTCATCGTTAGGCGAAGTTATCATACATATTAGACTTGCTAGAAGACATATATTACAACATATATTATAGTATATATCTACTGTCATTATCAGCATGTTTTTGTGCCAAAACTACAGGGTTATACCACTTATACTACTAGTTTTGTGTTGGGACACGCTGTGGCGAGATCGCCATATTTACTTCCGTGTTGCAAGTCTGTTTAGCGAAGTCGCCAGTACATTATAACTCAACAATATTCAAGTTACAAGCTGTTTTATGTTTACTTCATTAAGTAAATACATGTGCAGTAGTCATGTTTTGATTTTCTTGTTGTAAAATGTAATACATTGGTAGTTTACATTTCTGACGATTTCACTTGCAAGCCGGGGCGAGATCGCCAGGATTTTCCAACGGAGCCTGGCGATCTCGCCCCGTGTCGATCTTGTTTTTTCTTGTTTAAGTTTACAGTTTACAGTTTATTATAATAAATACACGTAAAGTACACATTTATGGTTTGTTTCATCATGTAATGTAAAAAAAATTAAGTTTACATTTCTTATTATTTCACTTTTTCAGGCTGTGGCGAGATCGCCAGGATTTTCTCAGTGTAGCATTTTTATGTTGGTGAAGTTGTCACACGTTACTACGCAACTATTTGTCATAAGTGCACACTTTGATGTTCAATTTGGTATAATAAATATATGAACAAGACAACATTCATTTATTGTTTTGTTTTTATTGTGTAATGTGCAATTTTTTAATAATAAATACATAAACAGTACTTACTTGTTTGTTTTCTTGTATAATGTGATATATTTGTAATTATTAGTTCTGTCCATTCCACTTCAACAAGCTGTGCCAAATCACTATGATTTTATTGAGTGATGCATATTCGTTTATTTCATTACAGCAAATAAATAAATGTACTGTTCACAATTTACTGAATTAATGCTATAATTACTTGATTAATCTTGATTGACTGATTAACTGTTCACCATTACCCCCGATTACAGTGTGCACAGTATTCAAGTCCAGCTCTACCTGCTCTACCTGCATGTTACATTACATGATGAAACAAACCATAAATGTGTACTTTACGTGTATTTATTATAATAAACTGTAAACTGTAAACTTAAACAAGAAAAAACAAGATCGACACGGGGCGAGATCGCCAGGCTCCGTTGGAAAATCCTGGCGATCTCGCCCCGGCTTGCAAGTGAAATCGTCAGAAATGTAAACTACCAGTGTATTACATTTTACAACAAGAAAATCAAAACATGACTACTGCACATGTATTTACTTAATGAAGTAAACATAAAACAGCTTGTAACTTGAATATTGTTGAGTTATAATGTACTGGCGACTTCGCTAAACAGACATGCAACACGGAAGTAAATATGGCGATCTCGCCACAGCGTGTCCCAACACAAAACTAGTAGTATACGAGGTATAACCCTGTAGTTTTGGCACAAAAACATGCTGATAATGACAGTAGATATATACTATAATATATGTTGTAATATATGTCTTCTAGCAAGTCTAATATGTATGATAACTTCGCCTAACGATGAAAATAAGTCCTGGCGAACTCGCCCGGGGCGACTTCGCCAGGGCGAGATCGACACGGGGCGAGATCGCCATACTTCAGAAAATCATACAGTAATGATAAGAGTCATTAATTTTCTCAATAAGTTAACTTAAAAAAAAACATATCTGCACAAAAATGTGGGTATGGCACAGGATGCAGTCGATTCGTCCACGGGACAATTCATCCACGGATGATTCGTCCACTGAAAATTCATCTACTGAGGAACTCAAAACGATTTGTCCACTACAAAAAATCAGTTCTGGACGATTCGTCCACTGGGTTTTTATTTCCCCAGTACATTTCGTCCACGGCTAAATAATGTGTACTACATGTACGTGGGGGCTAAATAAATTATTAGATATATTTTACAACGTATTTTGTTTGCTGTGTCATAAATTTACAAAGGTGAAAATAAATTAGATTACTCTTGGTAGATGTTTTTGTAACAATGCTCTGCAGACATAATTCTTTGGCGTTTCTATTAATTCGGTTATTGAAGGAGAACATGACGGGGGGGGGGGGGGGGGGTAATAAAGTCTTCCGATGCGGAGGCTTGCATTACCCCCAAATGGGTCCTACTAAATATCAATACGCTCTAAAATTTACTGACTTAAAATTTTAATATTATAAATTAGGATCGTTTCATATGAAATAGTATATGATAAGAGGTAATTGAGGAAATTGAAAATAGAATTTACCTACTCACGATCAGAATAGTAATGATGAAATTTCCTCACATTTAGTGGCCAATCTGGGTTAAATGATTCGTTTAGAACTTATGTTATCAGTAAAAGCGAAAACAAACAATTTAAACATACGTATGTCTTCAGGACATTAACATTCGGTTAGTGAATGTTGTCAATGTTTAATTTAAACATGATTAAGCTGCGGTGATACTTTTCGACATACGTGCGCCATTGAAGATCCATTTAACCAATAGAAATTAAGCTTACAGAAGTAGCAAAATCTTGAAAAGCCGGAAGTAATTCTAAAAGGTATTTAATATATATTAGTTCAGTATGTAAAACATTTACTTACAGAGTAAAATATACATTAATACAACATGTATATTGTAAATAAAAGTTAACTAAGAAAAAATAAGGATTATATTTAATCGTGTAAAAAATGGTGTACTACAAATATATATTTTAATGTTAAATCAAAGGTGCTGTTTACAAACTAGTAGCAATGCACCTACATCCGGCTAAAGCCCCGCCCATAACCTGTATTTCCTGGAGACGCATAAACATATATTTTAACCCCTGAAAAAACCGATATACGATACTGTGTCCATGACTGTCAAATTCTAACGGTAATACGGGTATGTCAAAATTATTATGTGATTTGTTGTAACCATATTATTTTAATTTTTAGTGATGATTTTATCGAAGTGAGACTTGGTCACATAACTTGACCTGAAGTTAAAAAGTTTGGAGTGGCAATGTGACTGTCAACACTGACAACAGTAGCTATTTATACTATAGGGCCACTAAGGCTACTTTACTTATGAAATAAGCAGATATAGTCACTTGGTTAATGCTAAAGAAAATAATAATAAGATTATGGTAATCAATTCAGATTTACTTTAAAATAAATGAAATGCATATTTTATACAACTTTGTCAAAAAATATTTGCAATAATTTATGGTTTTAAAAGAAGAAAAAACTTTCTTAGTTCTATAGTTCACAGGGAACGCCATTTTTTCATGCTATGAAATTCACTACAAGTTATGTATTTCTAAACCGAATGATTTGTAAATTGCACACAAAAATACAATTTTTTTTGTTATTTCCAAAGCACTTTTACTTTTCTTCTTACGTCAAACCAAACTGAAATTATTTACAAAACAGTTTTATAGAATGATGGGACAGACTATAACTTTATCCTAGCAACTATATTTATATACAAGAGACATGATAAATAGAGGTTATTACCAGTGTTTTTGTGTCATCAATATCATATATAAGGAATACAAATTGTATTATGCAAGCCTCTGTGCTACCAATGACTGACTTATATGGTTTAACATTAAGCACAATAATTTCTCACTCTTTAGAATTGCCACAGGTTGACAGCTCTGAAATATTGTTTTATTATGAATCCAGAATTCTTGTATTTTATTGCCCCCTTTATTTTATTTCGCCTCACTTGTCATGTTAGTAATTTCCATCTAAAAACACTTATTTAGCACCAAATATGTCACATGATCAAAATGGTCATTCAGTCTGTGGTATCCACTGACAGTTGTTTGATATTTTGTCTTTGGTTGCAGATTTAATTGGTCATAACTGATGATTTGTTTTTACTTATAAACCTTTCATTTTGTTAGGCATATCACTGCTTATAAAAGCAACAGAAGTGGTAGTGTTCATCATTACAATGATCTATCTTGGGTGCTAAATAACTGCCTTTATAAAAGCATAACATTTATCAGCTAGTGATACCAATATGTGATTGATTCCTTTGAAGAAGATATGGTGGACCATGGGATGCATTACAAACGTTATGGGGGAGAGGAGGGGTTGTTTGTCAAGATTTACTTACTGGCAACATCTTTAAAACAATTTGACCTTTTAAAGCATAAACTAAATACCTCCCACCTCCCTCATGTGATCAGTTCTGAAATGGTCCTCATTTCAAATTCATGATTGAGTTAAAACTAAACAATTTCTTGTTTCAAATTATTTATTTAATCCAGCAGCATAAGTCATGTAGCCTATAATGTTATGATGGTTACAACACATGCATAAATGATACAAAAATAGTGTCACTGTAACATTTTAAGCTTGGCGAGTAAGATTTTAAACTGCGAGTAAAATGTTTTGGTCCACTAGCCAAAGAAGAGTAAAGTATAAAAATGAACTTAGAGCACTGTAACCATTCACACTAGTTTATTTTGGAATAAATTAACGATCTTAACACTACTATACTATTGTTGTGAAAACCTACCATCACAAACATACCTATTTCCGACGATCCCCAGCCTGTTCCTAATAACGGGATATGACCTGTCCTAAATGGGGAAGTGCTTATAACATTCATTGCTCCTATTCAGTAGGGGCATTTTGTAGACCAAGGAAAAGGAATGTTTTCAGGCCTGTAGGAACAGCCCGCCCCCCCCCCCACCCCCACTACCACCCACCCCACACACACACCCTCCCCAGACACACCCCCATGCACATATTTTGAGAGTACTGCTAAAGCAATACATGTCCCCTACTGGGCCCACCATGTTTTTATATTTCCTAAAGTTAAAGGCTGTAACTCTGTCATGAATGTTAAACTTCATCTCTAATGGTAAATGATAAAGTTAAACAGTATATAAAATTTCATCTCAATATCTTCAGGCATTGCCAAAAAAAAAAAGAAGTCCGGAAAACAAATTTTCATATAGCTATTTTCATAAAGCCATAACTCATTACAAAAAATGGGTAAATTGCCATGAAAGTCAAACTTGATTGTAACAGATTATAATAAAGCTATCCACAAAATTTCAGTTCAATATCTTGAGGCATTGCAAAATAAATCCAGAAAACAATTTTTGTATCTCCTAAGTTGAAGGCCCATAACTGTAAAAAAAAATTGGTAAATTGCCATAAATATCTGGAACAGAACATGATAAAGCTATACACAGCATTTTAGCTCAGCATTGTGAAAAAACACATCCGTAAAACTATGTGTGACAGACAGGACAGAGTTAAAACCTATAGTCCCCTCTGGTTAGACCAGTAGGGGACTCAAAATATTGCTAGATACTGTGCCCCTAGCCATTAGAAATTACGTCTGGTTTAGTAGCCTGGTTTAACAACGCAGCATGGCTATTTTATGTTTAAAATACATGTATGGTTATTTCAACAATTCGTCATGAGAAAGAAAACGTGTTGCTGTTATGTTCCCAAAGTAGCAAGTGATCCAGGAGTGGAAATACTGCCATCCCAACCACTTTTTGCTCATCAACATCACCACAGGCCGAGATATGTTTTTGGTCTATCACACCAGAACTTATTTTACATTATTTTATATTCACACATAAGTGCGAGTCAATCACGTTTGGACTGGCAGGTTATGATTTGGGCTACCAGATTTTATACCTTACCAGACCGAATATTCGGCAGGAACGTTAATTAATGTCGACACCTGGAATCTTTGATATGAATCATAGACAGGGTGGTACATAAAACAGTCTTCATGCAAAGCCTTTATAAATAGTGTTGTTTGTTTTGTTTAACGACACCACTGGAGCACATCAGTTAATTAGTCATCAGCTATTGGATGTCAAACATTTGGTAATTCTGACTCATAGTCATGAGAGAAAACCCGCTACATTTTTTCTAATGTAGCCAGGGATCTTTTATATGCACTTTCCCACAGACAGGAAAACACATACCATGGGCTTTGTCCAGTTGTGGTGCACTGGTTGGAACAAGAAAAAATCCATTCAGCTGAATGGATCCACCAATGTGGTTTGATCCTGCGATGCAGGCACCTCAAGCGAGCACTCAACTGACTGAGCTTAATCCCACCCCTTACCAATAGTGACACATTGGTTGAGATGTGCATGTACTCACACACACACACACACACACACACACACACACACACACACACACACACACACACACCACGCAGTGCTGTTGCTTCGTATTAAGATGTTTGTTATGCCTTTTGGCTGTACGGCCCTGAAAAAATGTGCCAAATTCAAGGCCTGTACACAGTGTATTATATAGATATATTCAGGCATTCAGTTTAATTTGAAAATAATGTGTGAAGTCTCTTTGCAGCTTAATACTTATAGCATCCTTAAAATAAACTTGATTATAGCAAAGATCATTTTACTTTGTTTGTTCACTTGATTTGAAGGAAATAACAGATTTTGCAGAGTGAACTCATATTCAGCATGACAGATGTATTTTTAAAAATGATGACCTGGACCCATGTTTTTAAAACTTTAATGCCATGGCAACACCATACAAATTGTATGCATGTGTCTTCATTAGAGATTGCCCAGTGGTAAAGCTCTCGCTCAATGCGCGGACGGTCTGGGATCGATCCCCATCAGTGGGCCTATTGGGCTATTTCTCGTTCCAGCCAGTGCACCACGACTGGTATATCAAAGGCTGTGGTATGTACTACCTTGTCTGTAGGATGGTGCATATAAAAGATCCCTTGCTGCTAATCAAAAAGAGTAGCCCATGAAGTGGCGACAGCGGGTTTCCTCTCTATATCTGTGTTGTCCTTAACCATATGTCTGATGCCATTTAACTGCACATAAAATGTGTTGAGTGCGTCGTTAAATAAAACATTTTCCTTTCTTCCTTCATTAGAGATTGGAGTTGTATAAGCATGGGCCCTTAGCACCAAGTCAAACCAGTATGGCACAGTATATGGTTAATAACCTCTAGTTACCGCAGATGTAAAAAGTCATGAGTGCTCACCTGAGGTGCCTGCGTCGCAGAATCGAACCACTTTGGTGGATCCATTCAACTGATTGGGGTTTTTCTCATTCCAACCAGTGGACCATGACTGGTCAAAGGCTGTGGTTTGTGTTTTCCTGTCTGTGGGAAAGTGCATATAAAAGATCCCTTATTGCATTAAGAAAAATGTAGGTTTCCTCCGATGACTACGTGTCAGAATTACCAAATGTTTGACATCCAATAGTCGATGATTAATTAGTGTGCTCTAGTGGTGTTGTTATACAAAACAAACTTTTAACTTTCTTCCATGAATCACTATCTGGTGCATAATTCAACTAAATTATTTATTCCACCATCACCAAATGGCAAATTCAACACACACCCTTTCCCACACATTTTGTTTTTTAATGAATCATGTTTTAATACTCGTAATTTTAAAACGACTAATTCTGTTATTCAGGTGCCAGGAAATCAGACAATATAAATTTCTAAATTTCACAGGGAACATGTATCTGCTTGTGCACTTTGCACACTCAGACACAATACACTTCATGCCTTTGAAGTTGGCCCCCTCTCAGTGTTCAAAACATTCTGCGGCCTATGTATGGTTGGCACCAGCCTGTTAATGGAGATGGAGAACACTGCCCTCCACATCTCTCCTCTTCCCAGCAGGCTTGGTTTTGTTAAACATGTATTTAATATCATTCATTGCACAAGTAATGGAAAGACTGGGTCATCACTAAAGAATTTTTATCGCATTAATTATGTTAAATTATTGATTCATTAAATGTTTTCAGTCCCCCACCCCACCCCAACCCCAAGTAAAAGTGTTCTTGATTTAAGCACCCAACATATAATAAAAGGAAAATAAGTGATTATTGATTGGTATTATATGTAGAATTAACATGGCTATACTTTCTAAATAATTATTATAGCTAGTTCTTTAATTTAGATTCTTACAATTTATGACCCTCATTTGTAATGGTGAGTTATGTTACTATGTGAGAAATGCCATATATATTTCATCTGGTACATTGATTTTGTAATCACATCACTGCAGTGCATGAATAAAGAGCTCCTGTACACTTTATTACCCATGCCATTCAATGCGATACTCAGTACTGGTATATTTATATTACGTTGTTTTACAACTGTAATATACTCACAGAAAAAAGTTCAATTTTACAAAGACCATCATTATTGTATAGATCATCTCATAATATTTATATTAATGACCAATAAATACTGTCTTAAAAATTATTTCATTCTTCATTACCATTAAATAAAAGCGGGACATAGTCCAGTGGTAAAGCACTCTCCTGTGGTCAGTCGAGGATGGATGCCTGTTGGTGGGTCCATTGGGCTATTTCTTGTTCTAGCCAGTGAACCGAATCTTTTATATCAAAGATATGTGCTATCCTGTCTGTGTGATGGTGCATATACAAGATCCCTTGCTACTAATGGGAAATGTAACAGATTTCCTTTCTGAGATTGTATGTCACAATTGCCATCATTTGTCACCACAACCTACTTTCCATGCATTACTGCACATAAATGGAAATCCATGTCCTGGTCAGGTCAGGTCATAGGTTTAATGTGCACATTCAGAACAAGCTGTTGTAGCGCATGCCTGTTGCGTGAGCAAGCCGTTGTGTCCAAGAAAGGAAAGGGGTGGGGAGGGGAAGGCGGGACTCTTGCTTATTACTTTAGCACTAAAGGAGCACTGAAGACCGGTTGTTGTGACAGAGATAAATGATGCAAAAGAGGCAGCAACAATTTTTTTTAAGTTCTCAGAAATAGAATTAAGCCAAAAAGTTAAAGTATCTTTTTTAGTTATGTCTGAAAAAATTCTGGTGATTGAACGCTAATTTTGAACAGTTCAGCCGAAAGTTAAAGAATGTCAAATTTTTAAAATTAAGCCTAAATGTATCGATGCTATACGAACCTAGGGGTAACCCTAAGGGCTAAGTGTTGTGTTCAGGTGTCAAAGCTGGTGGAGTGCCGCAACTCCCGTTGGCATCTGCTGACAATGTCCCCGTAGTTCTGCGTGAACACTATGCGCAGCATGTCGTGGGTCTGACGGTGTGTGGTGCCTTCTCCCATGTATACCAGTTTGTAGACACCATCATATTCCATCGTCAGTGTGGTGCTCCGCTCTCCGGTATGGGATTCCATGGTGTTAATGTGGAAGCTGCCACGGTGTTGGTTGTACCATTATGGAAACACCCCTCTGGTCGGTGTGGTTGACAGCTGCTCCAACACTGGGCTGTACACAACCAGAGGCTTGGTCCCTGTCTGGTTAACCCAGCACTTTACCACTACTGTTGCCATGTCTAGCTTTGCAACTGGTCAGTATCCCTCAGTGCTGGGTTGTGCGGCCACCGGTTCAGTCCCTTCCATTGCCATAATATTGGCTCTAATAAGGGCCGGCGGCTGGGGTGTTGAACCGTGAGTTCCAGAGATTCAGGGCTGGCTAGGCACGTCCACTTCGATGTGATGCTGGTCTGCATGGTAGGGACAGAGTCCTCGAAGGTGAAGAGACCACTACCAGTGGAGTAGCCACAGTCTTTGGTCCCCCCCCCCCCCCCCCCCGTGCTGTGCTCTTCCTTCTTTGTCTCCTTCTCATAGCTGCTGGTTTGGGTAGGGCACTAAACACCAAGGTGCCATACAGACTTCACTCATTTCAGTTTATTTCCATGCTTACATCCAATTATGGTTAATACATGCTGTCTCGAGCACACTGTATCTGGACTGTCCATGGTGAGGGAAAAGTCAGTGTAGTGTTCGCCTACCCATTGTATCATTAAAACTCCCTCAGGGTAGAAGCTGGCAATGGGAAATGAACCCAGTACCTACCAGATGTAAGGCCAATATTGAATTTTAGCATCTGAACTTTTGTACTCTTAATATTAATTTCTTGCCTTTTTGTGTTCCTTTGCAAATTATTTATTTTGTGTTATTAACATAAACACCTGTTGTGTCCAAGAACATAATGGTTTGAAGGCTGAATTAAATCCTTACTATGTGAGTACTGTTGGACCTTTTGTTAGACCGCAGTAGTTGACATAGGCTGAAGATGTCTTTTATCCTGGTTCCAGTTACATGTATCGTATTATTAAGTGCTGAGTGGCCACTCTATTATATTAACCCACACAGGCGTGTAGAAACTGAATTTGTCCATGGCCTAGCTAAGCTTATGACAATGTGACATTCTTAGAAAGACTGCAGACTGCTAAGGAAGTGACCACATTGTTGATTTCAAACAGTTTTCATACCCATTATTAAATTCTTATTCTCAATCTCAGCTTACATGTATGTATCCAAAAGGAATATGTGAGATTGTGGTTTTGGTGTGTTATACTAATAACCTTAAGTTATACATGTATTTACACTAGTGTAAATTAGTGAAACATCTGTGGGCATCAGGCTGGCATCATATTTTGTTTTAGGCGTGTGTTTGTTTTGTGGGTTTTTTGTTATATAACAGATCATTCACTAAGTCTACCTTAATATTAATTGGGTGATCAAATTAAAACATAAAAAGAACTTTGACAGAATTTAGAGTTCAAAACATTTTTAAGGCTTTATACATTATTATTATTAGGCTTTATTATAAAAAAAATTAAAAAAATTAATGTGTGAATTAGTGATTTTCTGTTTTAAAACAAACAGCCATAATGTTCTTTGATGAATATTTACCAGTTTTAACTTTTCACAAGAAAAAACTTAAAATGTTACATTAAGATTACTGTTGGATACAGTAAAAGATAAAAAAAAAAGATAAAAGAAATGGGTACTGGTGGTTATGTGGATGTGTTTATTAAAAAAAAATATCAAAAAGAATATTAAAATTTATGAAAGAGGACCCAACATAATTAAATTTCCACAATATTAAAATATAAACATTAATATTTTAATATTTTGTAAATCATTATAGAAATACATGAAAAGATCAAAATTAGCATTTTTATATTTTAGTTCACCTGTTCAAATGAAGTTGAATATGGTAACATGTTTGATCCTTATTCATTTATAAGTAAATTGTGATTCACCAGGTATGACGAGATGAAGAATCAATCACCCTTAGTGGACCCATGGGTTATTTCTCGTTCCAGCCAGTGCTGTACTCCTGTATCAGGGTTATGGCATGTGTTGTCCTGTCTGTTGACTGCTTACATTTAAAAGACCTTTGATATTAGTAAAAAAAAGAGGAGTTTTTATGTGGCCTAACACTTTTAATCAAAAAGGAGTAGCCTATGTGACCTATGCCACATGTTGCAATTAGCATTTAGGGAATACCTTATAGCTACTGGTTAAACAAGGTGTGGCATTATTAAATATAATTTTCCTTATTCATTTGTTTATCTTGTCACTTAAATTATCATCTGAAAGTAAGAGACCTACTACAGTGTGTGGTGTCCACTTGTCTGAGAAAGTGACTACCCAGCACCAGGCAACTGATCTCCAAAACACCACCACCAGATTGTGTGTTCAACAGTCAATCACTGCCGGTGTTTAAACACTTGACAGATAGTGTTAGAGATATGAAACCTTTTCCTATTCGTATGTAATATTAGCAGAATGAATGACAAAGCATTTATACATTCCCACAAAGGAAGTTATTATCATATGTATGCTAGCCCAGTAGGATCTGCGTGGCCATGGTTTGTTGAATTATCTACGTCTGTGGCCTGTTGCTAAGACAGGTCAAATAAACGTGGATTATGTTGATCTGTGTACACAGCTTATATATATCTATTGCCATTCTACTGCTTGTGTACCTATTGTGTTTGCTTAACATTTCACAAAAATATATCATTACATAACAATAGTCTTTAAATTCAAGTTATATGTCAAAACGATTGGACTAAACTTGTGTATCACTTCAGGATTAATGGGAAAACAAAAAAAGCAGTAAGTAATATATTACACAGAAACATATTTCATTTACTGAATCAAGTTAGGAAATTCAATATCTTTAGAATATGTGTTACCATACCTTAAATTGTTAATACTGGGTTGGTGGTGTGGTGGGAAAATAATCACCAGGTGCTGCTGTGATAAAAATACTAGTACATTAAGTTTTATTTAAGTATTAAACTGGTATTTAAATATCTTAACATGCAAAATTACCAAAACTATTTATTATTTTTCTCACAAAAAAGTTATTTAAATAATTGTGTTTACTATTTTTAGTCTCCTACTGGTCCAATTGGAGCTGACTATAAGTTTCGTCTCTGTCCTTCTGTCTGTCCTCTGTCTGTCTGTCTTAGTGAAAAGTTTGTACGTCCATCTATATATATATATATATATATATATATATATATATATATATATATATATATATATAGTTTTATATGACTACTTTTGTTTGCAATGCCTCAAAATATTGAGCTGAATTTCAGAAATTTTGTGTATATCTTTACATACAAAATTTTATTTTCATGGCAATTTACCCATTTTTCACAGAGTTATAGTCTTTGAACTTAGGAGATATGAAAATATGTTTAGCAATGCTTCAAGATATTAAGCCAAAATTTTGTGTATAGCTTTATCATGTACTGTGACTACAGATCAAGTTTGTCTTTCGTGGTGATTTACAATTGAACCCATGGCCCTTGAACTTGGGAGATACACATATTTCTTCGGCCTGGCATAGGGGACATGTATAGCTTTAGCAATACTCTCGGAATGCTTGTTTAAATTTATATTACTGTAAAATTTATTAAGGGTGACTGACAGAGAATAGGCTCATATTTTTAATGGACACATGCTGAATATTTTCTATGCACTTTAAATGTTTTGCTTAGTTACTAAAACTGGTTTAACGTGTCCATATACCACTAGGGTTTTGAACACGCCTATCCCAAGTCCGGCCTCCGATAGGATCAGGGGTCTGACTCGAGACAGGGATAACCTAACAAATAGGGTCAATTTTGACATTTTTAACATTAACGCCAAAAGTATAGAAAAGGGGAAAATTGGGGTTAATAAGTTTTGGCTGCACCCTTAAAGAAAAATATTAACATTCCTAACCTATATAAATTATTAATATAATATAATTTTGGCGCAAATTTAGATGGGCTGGTCTAAAATTAATAATAATACTTAAACAATATTCATTAAGCCCATGGGAGGTTAAGACGAAAGAGGCTGCACAAAACCTAAGGCCGAACCGCCTATGCTTGTAGCCCCAAAGAATGCCCTAACTCCCGGCATCCCATCACCCCCACCCCCCACCGTGTCCAACCGCAGTTCAGTCCAATCCTGGCAGCCTACTAGTTGTTTAGGAAGTTATTATAACTTTTGCCAAACATTCTTGATAAAACCACTGATTAATATGCTGAGTGGCACAACATTATACTTTTGATATTCTTGAGTTAATTATACAAAAATAATACATGTATATGTGGGATCAATTAAATCTGAATTTCTTAATCCCAGATCTATACAAGTAAAAATAACTAAATATTTTACTAGCAACTTTGAGAATGCACTTTTAAGCATTTTGTTAGAGTTCCAAATGTCTCATTTTACTATCTTTGCTTTTATTTGTGATACTAAAGTAACTATAAATGAATGGATGTTACAAAAATCAGTCTTTGCATTCAGTAATTAACTCAACAATATCAAAATTGTAATGTGCTGTGAATTGGCATACCGGTAAACAATGACTTTGTTGTGAATCATTGGTAAAAATTGAAAGTAAACAGAAAAATCTAAATCACATCATGACACATATCAGTCAAAACAGCAGCCAGTTCTACTCTGTCAAAACAATATTGGTAGACATTACAAAATATGTATGCAATAGCATTTAATTTGTTGGTCACTCCCTACCGAGTTGTCAATAAAATTGTTGTTTGGTTGTGGTTTTGTGGTTGTGTTGTTTCAGGGGGTTTCTTTGTTTTTGTTTTTTTAAATCCTAGTAAGTAAAATTATTTGGTTATATTTTCTTTTATGTTCATATACATTTAATTCAAGATATAATCTTTACATTTCAAACAAAAATTATGAGTAGCTTTGGCGAGAAGCTGTCATTATATACATGCAACCGACACCCTTCAGTACCTTTAGAACAGGTGGCTGCTAAATATAGGTCAGTTTGCAATGTATTATGACTGTGGAAAAGGTAAGGTGTGTGTTGCAAAATCACAATGAGTGCAAGTATGATCAATATTCACCATTCACTGTTAATAAATCACAGATCATAACTGTTCGGTTACTTGTTGTCAAGAGCTCAGAGTTGACCCAGTCTGTGTATTATATTTACACTTACCAGATAGGCAGGTACATATGTACTTGTACATTCACATTAGTGTTGGGACTTGCTTGGAGTTTTATCATTAATCATTGGTTATAATCAGTTTGCACCAACCAATCAACCTTCAATTACACAATCAGTTAAAAATATATAACCTTAGAAAAGATTTAAATTAATGAAACTATTTATCTTTTCAAAGAAATGCATGCATGTCCCTATTAATCACAAAATTACATTTAATAGCTATTTAATATCTGTTTTCTTTACATACACATTAAAAACAAACCCAAACACTGCCAGTTCCCTCATTTAAACTGTAACAACTATTACAGTTAACACTTCCTGCCACAATTGATTATTGATTATCACCTGTGACAAAATGGTTCAGCACTATATAAATTTTAGGATTAAAAAAATTACAAGGTGTATAATCACAATTTTGGTCTATTTTTGCCATACAGGATGAAATATTGCTTCCAAATGTTTTTGTGCATGTGTTAGTTTAATTTTTGTGCATCACATCGGCAGAGCCAACTGATAAATTTTCAATTACAGTCAATGAATGGACAGTTTTGGGGGAAGGGGTCATACTGATAATATGCCTCATAAGTAAAGGTTCTTTTGAACCATTGCTGAAAATTTTACCATTTTCTAATTAGTGTATCAATCAATACACAAGGGCAATGAAATAATCTGTGTTTGGTAGATGCAGAATACCACAAAATGGAGGCCTAGTAACCAATGGGTTATGACACATTTAGATCAAGTTTACAATTCCCATTATTATTCCTGTAAAATCCCGATATACTTGGTTATTCATTCCAGGGCTCGAAATAGAAAGTACAATATGGCCTGATGTTATTTTTAAAGGTAGCCGGTCGAAAGAAGTGTGTCCTACTAAGAAATTCAAAGCACTGTTATTGTACTGACACTTGTATGTATGTCTTAAAGTTGATATACATAACACACAGTTGATAAAAATTTAGGGGCTGTAGTTTTTGTTATAAAAAATAATATTTTATGGAGAAACCAGTACTGTTCTCCTTGTACCTGAATGACCATTTTCGACTTGTTTTGATTCTGTCTATGCCTGAAGACACACACACAGGCAGTACACATATGAAACGTGTGGCAAGTCACATTTAATATGCCTGCAAGAAAATGGGATGTCATACCACATTTAAATGATTTAAAGAATGTTTTACTAACAAATGTAATTTTTGCAGAAAATAGCACTTCCATTTCTTATACTACCTGGTATTTGTTTAAACCTCTTGTGTAAAAGAAACATGCAGGCACATAACTACAGTCCTTCCCACAGGGAATGACTTTTTTCATACTATGGAATTTACGTTATTTATTTACGAGTTGATTGTTTTCTAAATTGCACACAAAAATAGGGGTTTTATTTTTTTTATTTTTTTTTATTTCCAAAACACTTTTACTTTTCATCTTAAGTCAAATCAAACTGACATTAATTAAAAAAAAAACACCCAACATTTTTGTAGGAGGCTGGGATGGACTATAGGCCAAATTTTAAGATATGCATGCAAAGGTGTGAAGCAACAAAGTAATAATATTTTCAAAAAAGGTCTAATATGTTCTTTCAGAAATTTTTAAACTATGAATGGTCTGAAGTTAAATATTTTGGAATCTCAAGCACAAAATGCTGTACATAACAAACTGTAAAAACTGGTCTCTTTTGGTATTTAAAAATAAGCTGTTTAATATTAATTAAAACAATAATTAATTATCATCATAAAATCTTATTATTATCAAAAAACAAATGCTTATTTTATGCATTTAAACTTTTGGATGAGACACAATAGCTACACATACTTATATTAAGTATTTGATGTGCCTATATCCAATTAAGATTAAAGTATGCTGTCCTAGGGACACAGTCCAGCAGCCTGGACTCCTTCTTCAGGACAGAAAGAATAGGTCAGGTCGGGTCATAGGGTTTCACGTGCACATTCAGAACAAGCTATTGTAGCGCATGCCTGTCCTGGGTGCAGGAAGTATAGGAGTCAGTCTCTTTATATATACACTGTTCATATTTTGCACAACAATGCTCTTTAATTGTTATATCTAACATTAAGAACTGTACATTTGGCTATTTGCACATTTGTTTACTAGTATATAAATATGCATTATGTTATCCATAAATCTCAGACCCTGGCAAGACAATATTCATTCTTTATAGTTGTGTGCGTGTATATATATATATATATATATATATATATATATATATATATATATATATATATTGAAATTTTGAGACAACTGTGTCGTTCGTGTGATTTTAGTGTTTACACGAACAATTTTCTTCAGTAGTTCAGATACAAATGTAAATTTTAATGGATCACGGTAATTAAACGTGAATACAATATGAACGAATTTCGTAGCTTTTCTTCATCAAATGTCCTATCATAAATACTTTTTTTTTTTTAAATGTATGCTAGAACCAACTTGAAAGCCGTTTACATTACAACACACAACCCCATCAGTTCTTTTACAGGGGAGTACTTATTGGTGCCAAACAATAATCTGAATGAAATGATAATAGACAGGGATTTCCTGGAAGCATTGAGTTTAAATGCTTCCGGATCTGAACGGAAAGTACCGAAATTATGCGAATCCTATATCGGCCAAAATAACCAGCAATTGACAATGTAGGCCCATTATCTTATTATTTTCTTCCAAAACAGTGAATTTTTTTTTAGCCAACACATCTTTTTAAATTTTCTGACGAATGATTACAGCTTTTGCACAAACGATCGGTCGTTTATGTTGATATTGGTTTTGCATAACCGACAGACGAACGACAAAATCGTTCATGCCAAATTTTATGCCCTGTATATATATATATATTTGTGTGTGTGTGTGTGTTTACAAAGATGTCCATTATATAAAGATATTCATTATGGTGTCCACAAAAAGCAGGTTTTATGTGTTCAATGTCAGATGTCCATTTCAAAGAGCTGTGCAATATTAAGGAATCAAATCAGACAGGTTTTATTACACATTAATAAATATACCGGTAACAGAGTCTGTTGTGCTTTATGAATGGTTGTCCTGGTGATAGAAGTTTTGCTGTGTTTCAATAACTGGTCAGGTCATAATGACTGACCTGTGTTGGCTGTGAGTGTTTTATAACCGAGAACAAGTGTATACACCCACCTCGACAAGCTGGAACCATAACTTTCCACTCCACTTTTATTTACAATGTGTACACTGCAAGATTACATTAAACTGCCAAGCTGGAAAAAGGAGAGAAACCGTTTGAGCAGTGCCAAATTGGAGACAAAAAACCTCCACATTACTTGATTAATGAGGTTGTTCCATTTGACAGACTCTGCTTGTGAAAGTGGTGTTACCTACTAGGCAGTGTTTGATAAGGCTTCATTCATAATTATCGCAAATTGCATGTCCGAGATCGGTTCTGCCCGTGTTTATGGTTGCCTAGACTGGGTGTTTGCAAAGTCCTCCACATAGCAAACATATACATGTGATCAGTCGTGTTCGAAGACAGTTGTAACTTAGCACCCAAACTGGAATTCCAAACAGATGAATAAAGGCGTGGACACCCTGTTAAACGGGATTTGAGTGAATGCCGCTTTTATGCGTATGGGACTTCATTGTCTCCACACAATAGCTAGTGCAGTAGACAGTAATGGCAGTTGTGTGGATATAGAGTTAACTAATAACATAGTGTTCAGTCATTAAGTGCCCATAGTACGCTGTGCTCTATGAATTGAGGCAGGTGTTTGGTAGGAGGGAAAGGGCGTGAAGGCTCTAACAAATTGGATGGATTGGAATTTCTATGGCTTACAAATTAATCAAAGTTGTGTTGTTCCTGATGGGACTTGTGAAATGTGATTCCACATGAAAACTGACAGATTGGTGGCTTTGTGCTGAATGGTTATTAATGGTGAAATTATTATTTCAAAAATGTGATGTTAATCTGTTGATATTTATTGTGTGGAGTACTTGAGTGATGCTTGCTGTTTACTGGAAATGATTGACTTGGGATATAATTTGTGTGATGTGAAGAAATGTCTCAAGGTGCTGTTATGCATATCAAACCAAGAAAGTCTGTCAGGTAACGAAAAGAAATTTTTAAAAGAAAAATTAAAGTTTGTTTTGTTTAACAACACCACTTGAGCACATGCTGTCAAAATTTTTTTTTATTATGTCAGCCACAAATACAATCAGGTAGTGCAGGAGCATGCAAGGTAAGTTCAGGGTGGTGATTGTTATGTCTAGATGTAGGTTGCACTGCCTTGTGTGATCCACTAGGCTTCATTGAGATGCTTATTGTCCAGTGGAGAAGCAGGAGTAGGAATTTTGTTTGGCACATGCTCAGGATATACTAGTATACATGTAGCACACCAGTGCACTTGTCCATTTGTCCTAACAAGTGAAAACATTGTGGACAATTAATAATTTATAATGCTGTTTCATTTTAAGCAATAAAAAAGATTGTCCTTGCATTTAAATGAAACTAGACAAGTGAAAATATTGGTGGACAGGTAGATTTCTGGATGTACCATGTCTTGTCTGGTGGACTAAAGTAGTGTCGGAAATAGAATAAAAATTATTTTCGTCGATTTTTGTCGACATATTAAACAGACAAGTAAATTTTATGTAAATATCTATTTAATTATAGTCTACCTAATTTAGAATTTAATTGTTTTGGCTCTCATTGGTGTACATGGTGGTGTTTACTCTTGAAATTAAAAGAAAGATGTCAGTAACAGGTGATTTGTGCACTTTATTGGAACAGACTATAACACATTTTGGTCAATGTGTCAATTTCATTGCTGTTACAATATGTGAGGGACTGTTTCTGATGACAGTTTCCCCTATTTCTCTCCAAAACAAAATACTTGTAGACATTTATGAGTAACCTTTGAGCAAAACTGTCAAGAACCATTTTGAGTTTCTGGTGTATTATACCGGTATTAAAGGTGCTATCTCAAAGTTGCATAATGACAGCTATTGCAAATCATGTTTTTATTAAGTTTTGCGTTAACATTTAAAAACTATACCTTTAACTATATGCCCATAAATGATTATAGGAAATAATTTTATCTACTAGTAGAAAATACAGTTTTATTGGAGAATCTTTATCACAAATAGATGCTCACATATAACTATGATGTAGCACCTTTAAGTGGTCCAACATTGTGTAAATTTTAAATGTACTTGTATTGAATTTATATTCACTAAATATGTTGGTCATAATTAATAAATTATGCTGCAATTCAAAATAATCAGTTAACTTGCAGTTTTAAATTAAAGTTTGTTTAAGGGTAAATGAAATTGACATATCATCAAAATATGTTATAGTCTGTTCCAGTAAAGGTCACAAATCTCCTGTTTACTGACATCTTTATTTTAATTTCAAGAGTAAATACCACCTTGTACATCAGTGAGAGCCAAAACAAGTAAATGCTAAATTAGGCAGAGTATCATTAAATAGGTATTTACAAAATATTTACTTGTCAGTTTAATATGAAAGAAATAATTGACGAAAATCATTTTTATTCTATTTCCGACACTACTTTTAGTAAAACATTCTGCTTATTTTTTTCACTGTACATGTATGTTGTAGACTTTGGGAATCGTCACACATGGTTTGGTGTGTTAGTACTGACTGAAAAAAAAAGAAACCCATTGTTACCAGATAGGCATGCAGAGTTAACCTCTAGTACATACTTTCATACAGACAAGACAGCACACAGCAAATCCTTTGACACATCAGAACTAATCCTGTACAGTACAGTGAGTTTACCTAGGGGATTAGTCCAATCAGAACACAATACCTTGGGCAGGTGCACTGTCACAGTCACATCATATCCTATCTACTATGGTGTGTGTGGTTTAATGCTTCAGTCTCATGTAGATTTTCAATATTTTCAAATTTACCTGTAGGCTATACAAGATTTTTTTTTTTTTTTTTTTTTTCTGTGATGCAACATTCTTCAATGTCCTTTAATCTTATAATCTACATCACATTCAAATGCAGTTTGGGTGAAATTGACATGTTTTGCAGACTATACATATTTATTGATTCTGCACATAAATAAATCAGTTTCGTAATTATTAATGAAAATAAAAATTATGATGTATTGGTACTGCCTTTGTGTAAAAACTGGTTTCTCCAAAAATAATCCTTATCTAAAAAAATAGAAAGTAAACAGAAAAATCTACATCACATTTTATTGCTGAATCTCTCGTGGTTTTAAAGCCTACCTCTCCCTTCTTTATAAACCTTTTTTCTTTTTTAGGTGAGGTTTTTTTTTTTGCAGGCAAATGTTTACACCCCCAAAAATAAATTAATAATAATAATAAACAAAAACCCCCCCCCCCCCCCAATGTTTAATAAAAATGCCTAAATAAATAACTAAAATAATAAAAACCTACCCTACTCCAGGTATAGGTCTATATTGTTATTGAAATAGTATACACATATAGTTCAGACTAAGACCAACCTCAATGTTTTTTGTTTTGTTTATTTTTGTTTTGTTTATTTTTGTTTTTATTTATTTATTTACTTTTTTCTGTTTTTTGGCACTCACGCAGTTTTTTTTTTCTTTACTTGAGCCAGTTGAGGAAAGCTGGGCAGTCCTATTGATTGGCCTGTTCCAGGAGCTGTTGAAAACGTTGTATGGAAGCGTTCGTTCAACTGGCATTGCTCTTCATGCAGCATGCGCGCCGACGATGATGTATAACCACCGGTCGTGTAACTGTCTTCTTATGGAAAATGCAACTGATAAAACCCCTTTAAAAATAAAAGGACCGTGTTGGTTTCAAGGGACATCACTCTTGTTTATTTACGGTCGTCGTCGTCTGCTATGGACGGATCGGTCGAGACACAACTGTCAACGCTGCTTGTACAATGGACAGAAAACGGTAAATAAAATAAGATCAAATACAATCATTAGTCAAAATATGGGTGACTAAACAACCCTTTCGGTATTGTGAAACAATTGTAGGAGTGGTGAAAATCCGCGTTCAATACAAGACTTCGTTTTCGAGGCTGCAAGTGCAAGGAAACTCGTCAATTGCAGTTTGGGACGCGATTCGTGGTTTCGGTTATTTATTATGTTGATACTTATTGTGGATTACAGCTCCAATATTAGAGTACTTTGACTTTAATTTGAATAAAACATTTTCTTTTAGGTAGTTTTACTTTCATTTGAATAATCTGACTTCCATTTGGGTAATTTGTCAGACTGGAAATCCGTTAACATCGACGTCCCAAACTGCGTTCGGCTAACATACAAAACACGAATAGGCTACTATAGGCCTACTTACGGAAAGAATATTCTATATTTTTCAATTACATGAAATTAAATATATTCCAATCAGTTAACGAAAAAATACAACAACATGGACGTAAAACGAATCCATTCTAGTAAACAAAAGTGTAACACCATTAATAAACAAGATTTTAAGTGTGGTTTTTAACTGTGTTCAGTTTGGAAAAAAAATAAACTGCGCATGCGCAGTTAGTCACTTAATTTTTTTAAAGTCACTACATGGTAAAATATTCATTTCTGAAATATGCACAGAGGACAATACTTTAAAAAAAAAAAAAATTAAAAGAAAAAGGAAAAATTCAGTTTGTCAATAGCCCGAGTACTCTGACTGTAAGAGAGCTAGACGGACATTTAGACATAAATACGCTCTCATTACAGTCAGAGACCAAGCTATGTAATTTTTTGGCAATCGACAACCACCAAAAAGTCATCAAAGGTTTCCGCTCTCATACCACAACAATCCTATATTTGACGTCAAATACATTTACATCGACCATTTTCGAGTTCCTTGATTAAAAAAATTCAGATATTAATTACTAATACACACACTACAGAAAGAAACCCGACAGCACCCACATTTAGCTAATCTTAAGCAAACTCCGGACAGCAGAATTCTAAGTTTGCCAACCTATAGCATGACATTGCGTCACATGATCACCCACGCAGCCATTCCATCTTCCAGGGGCCGTATCATACAGTAATAAGACAAGTGCCCAACAATCACCCAAAAAAGTTTGTTTTGTGTAACGACACCACTAGAGCACATTGATTCATTAATCATCAGTTATTGGATGTCAAATATTTGGTAATTTTATCATCATGTAATTTTTTGGGCATCACCGGCCACCAAAAAGTAGTCAAACAGTGTTCGAGATTAAAAAAATTGGCCAGTATCCCAGTTGGATACTAACATTTCAAAATCTGGTATCCCACCTGAGAATTTAGTATTATAATGGTATCCCGGTGGGATACTGGGTTCTTGAAGTCTGGTATCCAAAATTAAATTATGGTATACCCGGGATATCAGGATACCGTTAATCTCGAACACTGGCCAAAGATTTCTGCTCTAATACCACAACAATCCAATATTTGACGTCAAATACACTTACATCGACCATTTTCGAGTTCCTTGATTTGTCAAGAGCAGACAGTTTTCCCCCATGATTGCTAACAGCACTTGATGTCAATACAGATACCAAAAGTTTAGTTCATCAAGATTATCTTGATAAACTAAGATACTACTGAGATACTAGATAGGCATTACGTTCAATTCAGTGAAGTTTGTCAAATATAAATTTTCTAATGAACTGATTTTTAATTAAAACAGTTTATACATTCAGAATTATTTACAGTTGTTATGAATGGACTATTCTACTGTTCACCACAGTAGGGGCACAAAAATGCAGCATACCTTTTGCAAATCAAATATAGTAATTGGAAAATAAATCTAAAAACAGGGGGCACATGTGAGGTCATGTGACACACACCGATTTTAAGTCAATTTCACGTGGACCCGATACTGGTAATTTTAAGGAATAAACGAACACAACTTGGTGAAATTAATGGTTTTAGGAGTTTCATATTTAGATACTTACTTGTCTGTACTTCATTGTTTATGGAAATGTTCCCAAACTGTGAAGAAAAACTTCACAAATGAACAACAAGCAGACGACAACAAATCAGATGTTGATTGAGTGAACCGTGCATGAGAAAACAAACCGAACAGAGTCAGAAGCATAATGCAGTTAGGGACGTTAACGATATATCATATGTGTTTGTTGGGTAAACCATGCCCCAGTTATTGGTCATCTCACCCGAATTCCACAATATTGTATTTACAGTTACATGCCAGTTTCAGCCCATAGGATTTAAAATTTCATGGGAAATACTTTTTCGGTTCCGTGCATTGTGATCATGGGAGCCCATCGGAAACTGTTTATTATTTTTGTTCAATAATTGTACTCGATGTAATAATCATGGGAAATGAAATTTCGGTTCCGTGAGTTTACCGACACGGTACCGGAAACAATCGTTTCCATGAAATCTGAAGGCCTGCCGTTTACATGACTGTTGAAAAAGGATGTCTTGTACCATCATTTGATGTATCGGTTTCGTGAGTTTACTTACACGGTACAGGCTTTTCCCCAGGATGTTTTTTAAGGCGCTTACATTTTTAGCATCAGTATAACACAAATCAAGCCAAAATAAGTGGGGTAGTGTTAAGTGTTTGCCTTCAATCCAGCTAATCATGCTCTTTTTTAAAGTAACCCATCAATTCCCCACCCCCAACAATTTCATAATTTGTGCCATGTTGTTGCTGTTGATTTCAGCGTCGTGTTAAATGCTTGTTGTGATTTCTGCTTGTAAAATACCTAGGCTAAGAATACCGACTTCACCGTATATTCCATTTATAAAATAAATTTAAAAAACCGTTAATCAAATAAAAATTTACGGTCTTTTTAAAATCCAGCTAACTTATTAAAAGTCACCTCACAGTCTTACAAATATATATCTAACATTATCTAACGAATATGATTATTGTACGTTTAACTGCAATTTGTATAAATACTGCATGTTCATTTCCCGCGATCGCGATCTCTCGACCATAGGTACAAAATTAACAAAGACAAAGGAAATAAATGAAACTGCCGTTAGGTATTCATTGATGACTATTGTTTTTCTGCAAATTTACATCAAGATTTACTTCTGTGTAATCGTATTGTTCAGTGTCCGCAACGAAGCCTCTTGACACGTGGGTGTCAGCTGACTTTGAAGTGTGACGTATATTCGCGTCGAGAGCTTTCCTCGGTTCAGCCAACGAACGTTCTTCCTAACGTTTGCGAACTATTTGATTGGTGTCCGTCTTGTCCATTTGGTTTAACGTGAAGCACACAAACCACTGTAGCGAACGTTTTGTTTTCGCTCAGTCTGGCTGAACTCAGCTCTTGGGATAGCCTACATGTCTTTCGGCCCTGAACTGGCATGTGTATTCAAATTGACACGCATGGTCGGTTTGTTTTTATTACTTTGGTTCAAAGACTTTACAAAGTTAAAATAACAAGTTACAGATATTTCATACGTTGAATTACCGTCACATTGCTGTCATACATGTCGAATGCATGCCGTTAAAATTAATAACGGTGATTATTAAAATAAACAAACATCATAATGCCTACGCTGTATTTTGTATTTTTTCGTTAGCTATTACGCTAATTGAATATTTGGTATTATTATGTTTGAGCTGTCGGATAGATTATGTAACCATTTGTTCACATCAGAAGATAGAAAATGGTTTAGCCAAAATTTTAGCCACTTAAAATTTGTATTAGCTATTTAAAAAAAAAAATAATAATAATTAGCCAATGGCTAATTTGGCTACCGACAGCACGAGTCTTGGATGTTTTCAGTGTGCGGGAGTTTTGGGATGGGGGTGGTAGGATAGAAATGATTGATTGCCAACTTAACTGTACTTTTAAAAAATGCTTCAACTATCGTACCGGCCTCGGTGGCGCAGTGGTTAAGCCATTGGACTACAGGCTGGTAGGTACAGGGTTCGCAGCCCGGTACCGGCTCCAACCCAGAGCGAGTTCTTAAGGGCTCAATGGGTAGGTGTAAGGCCACTACACCCTCTTCTCTCTCACTAACGACTAACCAACTAACAACTAACCCACTGTCCTGGACAGACAGCCCAGATAGCTGAGGTGTGTGCCCAGGACAGCGTGCTTGAACCTTAATTGGATATAAGCACGAAAATAAGTTCAAAATCAAATCAAAATCAACTATCGTTTATTCTGTCAATGGGCATCTTCTTTGATCTGCCTTGAAGCTTGATTGCTCGGCATGGGAATCCCGTTACGTGTAAGCGCCTTCCTGACGGATTAGCGGTCCCAGTAGATGATGATGATGATAAGTTGTTTAACGTGCCCATATACCACTTGGGTTTCGAACACGTCCCAGTAGGTGTGGTAAAATTACAAAACACCAGTTGTGAGCAGACGACTGGTCCATTGTTAGGTATTTAGGAAGTGTTTTACCTGTCATAGTAATTAGGTGTGCTTGACATACTGGTACACAAGTTGTTTGCAAGAGGTAGTCGACTGCCACGCTCGCACTTGTGAAAATTGTTTTTCTAAAGCACTTCAAATCAAGGCGTAGCGGCAATTGATTTAAGGCACTTCCACGCCGTCAAAACGCTTACTTTACGGACCAAGGCGTGTCGGGCCGCTACGCCTAACGGCCCTGGGGAAACTCTTGCGGTACCGGAAACAATCGTTTCCATAAAATCTGAAGGCCTGCCGTTTACATGACTGTTGAAAAAGGATGTCTTGTACCATCATTTGATGTATGTATTTTTATACATGAAAAATAAATGACTGAAGTACAGGTTAACTTGTCTTAAGTAGCCACACAAGGTGAAAGTAACGTTTGCTTTGTTTAACACCAGTAGACATATAGTCTTAGAGAGGAAACCTGCTACATTTTTCTATTAGTAGCAAGGGATCTTTTATATACAACATCCCACAGACAGGATAGCATGTACCACAGCCTTTGATATACCAGTTGTGGTGCACTGGCTGGAATGAGATATAGCCTAATGGGCCACTGATGGGGATCGATCCTAGACTGACCATACATCAAGTGAGCGCTTTACCACTGGGCTACTTCCTGCCACCAAGCCACACAAGGAGTAGACATTTAAGACAGGTGATGGCTGAATTCAGGTTTCCACTTTTACAGTCTTTAAAAATGTAGGGTTTTTTCTTTTTCTTTTTACAATCTGTACTGCTAATTAATGGATATGTGCAGTATACTTTACAGTACTAGAAATAGCGACCAGCAAAAAGCAGTCAATGTTTTAGACCTAGCAAGTGAAATAAAAATTCACCTGCTAAAATTACCAAAACATCGCAGGTCATTTTTCAAGAGACGGATATATGTCCGATCATCTCATCTTCTATTTAGATGGGGCTGAGCTCATGATTCTGTTATATTTTAATTATATAATGCTCTAAAATACAACTCAGAGGTCCGAATTTTTCACACAGCCTCCACTCTACCCATGTTGTCATATTTCTAGCAGGCCATATTTTTTTTAGTCCCCTACCAGTCCAACTGGAGGGGGACTATAAGTTTCATCTCCGTCTTTCTGTCTGTCTGTCTGTCTGTCTGTCCATCCCTCCCACATATGTTTTCCGGATGCTGAAACTTTGTGTATAGCTTCATCATGTACAGGGTTTTTGCAAGAAGGTAAAATGCGTATGGCGCCATAACCAAAATGTTTTGCAGATATTTTTTTTTTAAGTTAACCTTTTGACAAAATTAATTACTTGTATCATTACTGTATGATTTTTTTTAAACCCTAAACCTAACCCATTTTCTTTCTGGGGGAGACCCTTCATACTCTCTTGACTTTGGTTGGATTCAATTCCATAGTGCCATACCCAAAAATTTCTTTCTGGGTGATATATATTTATTATTAAAAATAAGTTACTGGTATTAAAAGGTTAGCAAGTACTACTTGAAAATATGGCTAATAAGGTTCAAAGGTTTATTACTTATGTTTTAATACAGTAAATTTAAATTGTGGGATGAGTTGACAACACAGATGGGGGGGGGGGGGAGGGGGGCAAATTGATCAACCACTGGGGTGAGTTATTAGATGGAAAGTTGGTTTTGTGATGAGTTGACCTGCTCCCACTGAAAAGACATTGAATGTGCACACTGATATTCTGAAAAAGATACTGTATTTGATATGTAATATTAGTTATCAACAACACTCTTTAAGTTGGAAACATGTTAGAATGACATTAAACTCAGGACAGTCTCTTTAATAATATAAATTTTCTGAAAACTATAACAGCTGCAGTATCCTACTACAAACTAACTTTCATAATGTTTTTTATAGATATAAAACTCAATACTGTTGGTATACTGACGTGGATTTATCCAGGTGTTGTGTGGGTCCGAACATAGGCCCCTTCCCTTTGTGCTAATTTCCCCAATCCCATCAGACATGGGACCATGGCAAACAATCCAGTGACATACAGCAATAAAATTTATAAGTAAATGTCTACAATAAACTGGAGTTTATCCTGGCTTTAATGAATACATGGAAAATCAAAAGAAGTGAACTAATTTCAAGGCTTCTGTTTATGTCAGAGATATAGAAGTTACATATAATCTTCAGGGTGTTAAAAACAACATTTTGTAAATCTTCTAGTTGTACCAAACACTGAAGATAATGTACTGAATTGAACATTTTCCCATGAAGATGCTGTTCAAATACACTATACTGGCTAGTATAATATACATTGTGCTCAAACATTTCTAAACCTTTAAATGATCCAAGGTATCTGCATATGTTGGGGCGGGATGTAGATTAGAGGTCGAGTGCTCGCTTGAGGTGTGATGGCGACAGGATCAATCGCCTGTGATGGACTTTTTGTTTTTGCTCTTCTCAGCCTGTGCCTTGTAATTAGTAAATCAAAAGCCATGGTATGTGCTGTCCTGTCTGTAGGAAAGTTAATACATAAAAAAAGTTGCCTTGTTTCTTTTTTAGTAGAAGCCTGTATGCAGACATTAAATTAATCCTATATTAGAAACCAAATAGCTGTAACTTAAACTATGCTGAAATGTTGTTAAACAAATGAGGAATTCATTTCCAAATTTTTAAGTTAGCAGTTAGGATATATTGATATTGGTACAACTCGATATGAAAAAGTTTCAATAAAAATGCAATCAATGTCCCTTGAACAGGATGTTAAAAGTACATTTCATGTGATATATATGATACGACATGTTCCAGCAAAACTGTTTTTCTAAAAAGTAAGTGTCTTGGTTTTGGACATTCAAACCTCACTGTGGTGCAGGGGTGTAACAGTCTCTTTGAGAATGGCCAATACAGCACAAATTGAAGTTTAGAGTAAAAGTCAGTATCTATCTGTGATATTTGTATTTGTATTTTTGCACAGTTCTTTACACTGTTTTTATTTATATCTTGAATTTTTCTGTTGGATGTTGATCATCACCGTATTTGTTTCCATTACCATAGTTTGACACCCAATAACCGATGTATTTTTCGTGCTGGGGTGTCGTTAAACATTCATTCATTCATTCAATGGACATTCAAATGGTCCTTTCCTGTCTTGAACATGTAAACAATAAAGATATTGAATAACATGCATGCCATGTTTGATGATAATATAAATATTTTAATATTTTCTTTCAGATTTTCTGATGGAGTAAAAGATTCACAGCTTTCTGAACCCCAAGAAAGTTTTCTTACAGAAGAACCTCATAAAAATGAACCTTTTCCAAATGAGGAGCAGATTGGTATTATAGTTATCTATCCTCCAGATATAGATGGTGAGACAAAAACTTTTGAGTACTTAAAACCAAAAGAAGGATTTCTGGAACATCTGTTGGAAGTAGACAAAATAGAAAACGGACACACAAAACCTTCACCCATAGCTGTAGATGACAAAGACAGAATATTACCACAAGATAGAAAGTTATGTTCACTATCATCTTTTGTTGAAACCAGGAACTATCTAGCTGAGAGGGGAGTTGTTATAACCCCAAGGAGTTCTCATGAATACAAGTTGTTCACAGTAAAAGGTGGAAAAATATTTTCGGAAAACAAAGATATATTGCAAAATTGTAATGAACCTTATGACACGAGCGGTACAAGGATTGAATTAAGATTAAACCAAACTGCAAATCCAACAGTTGTATCATCTCTCCCAGGTGCTTTGTCTGACCCGTGTGCGCGATCACCAGCTTCCATTAACAAGATGAGCTACACAATTGACGGTTATACATCGGCATCGTCGTCACGGCTGCTGCAGGAGGAACTGCGCCAACTGAACGAACGCTTCATGTCGTATATACAGCGCGTTCGACAGCTTGGTGAACAGGCCAGTCAGGGCGACTGCTCAGCTTTACTCACGTCAACAAAAAGTCTCGAGCAGGAAATAAACAACTTAAAAAATCTGTATGAGCAGGAATTGCAGAAACTAAGGTTGGTATGAATTGTACTTTGAAGTTTGTGTGGGTTGTGGAAATCCTGAACAGACATGGAATTTGAAAATCTCATTTTCCAGGATTGGAAATGGTAATGAAAATGCCTTTAATAATGGATTGAATTTGGGTGTTAAACCCTGTAGTAACAATTTAGACATTTGAATGGGGTAAGGATAAAATTTATAATTTTCCAACTTAGATTTTTCACTTTTATTATTGGATAAAATGAGTTTCCTGTAATTTGTTTTTACTAACATAAAGCAACATCTCCCCACCCCCCACCCCCACTCCAACTCTCTCTCTCTCTCTCTCTCTCTCTCTCTCTCTCTCTCTCTCTCTCTCTCTCTCTCTCTCTCTCTCTCTCTCTCTCTCTCTCTCTCTCTCTCTCATATATGCAAAGCTTCATGTTTCACGTCTTCTCCTGACTTCTGCTTCTGAATGTTAATGAACAACCCTTTTTACATAATAATGTAAGGTTAATCTTATCTGCTGTTGATGATCATACTTATTAGAAAAATGATCGGACCAATTGATGTCACAGTTGCTGCATTGCTTTTTACCAATTCTTTAGGGTGCTTACTTCTATTGTCTCTTTAATATGCTTCTCAGTAAGACATGCATACTGTAACAAGTCGTACAAATTACTTATACATGTAAAATTCAGACATGAAACCCATGCTATTATAAAGGTACTAATACAAAGTGTTGTATTCATATGTTGTATCAGGAATTGAGCACTACCAGTACAAATATATGATGTTTTACATATTATACTTGATTGTTTCAGGGATGAGATGGAAGCTTTGAATAAGGACAAGGCATGTTATCAAGTCCAGAGCAACAAACATCAACAGGTGGCTGCCGAGCTACAGGAAAGGTGAGAACTTGATTTTGATTAAATACAGAATTAAAAGAAAAATGGGTACCAACTTGCTTATTGATAAAATGGTGAGTCGGCTTTTATTACACCGTGGTATGATACCCATGTGATATTTTCAGTCTTTGAAATACTCCTTTTGAGGGGTCATGACCTCCAAACAGCATATCCACTGTGTCACATATGGTAGTATGAATGCCATGTAGAACGTTATGCAAAAATGTGCACCTGATTCTTTTGATTCATTTTTTATAATCAGAAATATACTTCTTGTCAATCTCTATAATTAATATCAGATGCATAATTTAACAACATACATATTTTAATACTTTTGTTTAGCCTTGAATATGTTAATTGTATTGTTTGTGTAAAATTCTTTATGAGATGTGTGGCGTAGGAATGCAAAGTTTCATTAATAAAATAGTTAAATCAAGTGACCACCACATGACATCACTTTGCTAAATGACGTCATTTCAGTAAGACGTCATCTTCCCCGGTATCAGGTCTTTGCATTTCCATGTCTTGTTTAGTTATGTTGGAAATAATGCTGTTCGATTTAAAAACACAAGTTGTAATATAAACAAGTCTTACACAGGAACTCATTAAGTTTTCTATATTTAACAAGAGTAGACAGTTTTTTTACAATATATTTTCGTCTTTCTGTATGTCCCACTTTTGAAGAAAGAAGGTTTGAAGTGTTTTACATTTAGAATTGGTTGTTATTCTCACACTTCTAAATTTAACACTTAGAATGTGTGTGTGTGTGTGTATATATATATGCAGTGCCTAATGATGGTGAGTCTTGTACACTGTCAGTTTTGTTAACCACAATTTTATTTTGTTTCCTTATCCATAACATGTTCAGTGCACAATTGTAAACCTTATATGTTTTGGAGTCTTACATGATGTATATGCAGTGATAAAAAAAAAGTACATCTATAACCTTTTGTTTTGCTATAGTCTGTATATTATATTATGGCTGTTGTTTTCCAGTTGTCTGTATCTTATAATCAATGACACATTTTACTAAAGCTATTTTGTTTTCCTATATTCTGTACATAGATATATATGTTGCATTTGCAGTACTATAAAACTTTCATGTCACTTTTGTTTTCCTGTTAGGCTGTATGTTATTGATATTCACTGATCAGAATTTTATGAAGCTCTATTGTTTTCTGTCATCTTTTATATTATGGATATTATGTGATACATGTACTAGTATATGAATAAACCCCAGGTTTTTGTACAGAATGTCGGGAGAGGTTGACAAGAACCGGAAACTGAGAGATGAGCTTAACAGCCTCCAGAGAAAGGTTGTCCATCTTGATGCAGAACTACATGGTAGCAGCCGGGCCAATGAGATGCCCTCTGATTCCATCAGTTTCCAGAGAACTATTGAAAACCTCAGAAGAGAAAATGAAGTCTGGCAGAAAAGGTAAATAGTAAATATGTACTTTTAGTTTTCCAGAGATTGGCTGTGGGAATCATTTCTTTTATTTGCATATGTTTTTAAAAGCAATTGCAGCTCATCAGTTATACATTTTACCAAAATATAAAAATACATGACCAATGAAAGATGTAATATATGAATGAATGAATAAATAGAGATTCATCTGCTAAAATTAATCAAAACATTGCAGGTCGTTCATTTATCATGTGATTTTGTTATATTTTAATTTTATAATGCTCCAAAATACATCTCAGAGGTCCTAATTACAAAAAGGTACCAAGCTGAAAATTTCATAGCTCATCCACCCAACCCACCCAAAAATATTGAGAGAAAGCATCAAAAGTCTTCTGAAATCTCCTTTGTACTATTTCAGACATTTAACATTGCAATCTAAATTGGCCACAATTATTTTCTAAAATATTTTAGGAAACAGATACAAAAAAAAGAAGAGAGAAAATGTGAACATATATATAGGTTTTTAGCATCAAGAAGCCATTATTTGTTGTCATGACCAATTGGGGTATATTTAGGCTTGGCTATAATTGCTACTGGACTAAGTGGTCTTATTTCAAGCTGTATCGAAATCTCTGATTAAAATAAATACTGTGCATAGTACATTCCATCTACTTGTGCCATGAATCATAAAAATTAAATGTACCATGACAAGAGTGTTTTATTATTTCTAAATCTCACAGTATACATTTTTTTACAAATTATTTCAATCTTTTAGATACGAACATGAACAGATAGCTCGGCAGCAGGCAGAAGATCTGATACAACAGATAATGAAGAAAGTTGAATTCAATGAACAGGTCTACAAGCAACAGCTCAAAGACCTGAACGAACGGAATAATGGTGCCGTAGCGACCATCATGTGCCTGGAGACGAAGATCCGTGAGCTTACCAATAATGACAACTCTGTCTCAGATATGCTTAAGCAAGTCCGGGAGGTAGCTGAATCTGAACTCAATAAATACAAGATGGAAACAGAGGCACAGCAGTTTCGAGATGTAAGATTTGTAAGAATTAGAACTTTAGGCAATTTGCTAGGAAAGTAATTCATAGCTATTTACTTGTGAGAGATATTATGGTAAATAAAAAGAAGTAGATCTACTTCTTTTTATTTAGTTGTATCTTTTTTTACAATGTATCCCATAAATAACAGGCCACTGGCCATATCACTAGCTAATTGCATTTCTCTGCCTATACAATAAAATGGGTTTTTTTAAATATTAGCAGTTAAATTTTATGGTTAATTAAATGTTTGCATTATTCTACAATAGTTCAGTTTGATTTTACTGAAATAACTATAATTACTGGACTTTTAGTTATTTAAGTTTGTAAGATTAAGGAAATAAATTTTAAAATCCCTGAAAATGGCCTTGTCCATAGCATGATTAAGATTCATTGATTTGTCCATATGAGTTAACTCCCCTTTTTTCTGTGTTTTGTTCTAACATTTTGGTCACAGTCATCTAGATGTTTTAACCTTAAAACATACTTTTCAAGCTTTTACATTTCTCTTAAGACTGTGTTTTCTCATTATTGCTTAGTACTATTTTATAAAATCATCCCCCATTTGTCCTCTGTATTATTTTTTCTTTGTGAACCATTAGACATTTTCAGCAATAATTCTTTTCTATTTCACTGAAAGTTAAACTTTATATTGTTGGAGGGGGTGGGATCCAGCTCAGTCAGTAGAGTACACCCCTGAGGTGCATGCATCATAAGATCGAGCCACCTCATTGGACCTATTCTCTGATTGGGCTTTTTTCCGTCCAATGACTGGTATTTAAAAGGTGGTGGTATGAGCTGTCCTGTCTATGGGGAAATGTACATAAAGCATCATTTGCTGATAATGGTGTCAATAATTACCAAATATTTTACATCCACTAGCTGATGATTAATATATCAATGTGCTCTAGTGGTACTGTTAAACAAAACAAACTATATTTTTGGACCCTCCCTTCACATTCATATCCTCATTCAAATCCAGTTATTTTAAGCACTATTCAAATAATAATCAATTTTAAGATATACCTTTGTTGTTGATTTTGTGTTTGTTAAAATAATTATGATGTATTGAGTTATCACTGACTCAAGTTTCTTAACAAATTGATTTAAATATTATTTATATATTCATAATATGTGCTATTGTTCCTCATGCTATACATATTACATGTATGTTGATGTTGTTTCTTTGAATGTATGTATGTATAATATCATGTATAGATTAGAGAGGGCCTCATGGGAGACCAGTCACCTTGTACTGAATGTGTTTACCCTCTGAAAATAAAGAATTTTATTATTATTATTATTATTATATGTTGTTTTAATTGTTTGTTTTGTTTTTTATCTAGATGTCTGGACTGAAGTCGCAGATGCAGCAGGACTCAACTATCATTGAGAATTTTCAGGCTGAAAACAGCAGACTTCAAGCATGCAATGATGATTTGATTGGAAAGATATACAAACTGGAGGGACAGGTCAGCCACTGTTACTCTTTGCTTTTAATTATGTCTCCTCTATGAAGTGTGACAAACCGATTTAATCACCGCGTCTGCAGTAGCTTCATATGAAGTGTAAAGGTTCACAATACAAGCCTCAATCAGCAAATTCAAAATTGGAATAACCTGAAAAGAGGTCATGCCAAAAATATTTTTTTAAATTTGAAGTATCGAGTGAGACCCAAGTCAGCCCATCCATTAGCGATCTTGTAGTATGGCATAATTGACAGCTTATCTGTTAACTGCATTATTGTGACAGCTTGCGTTTTGTCCATGCAAAGTGATTGCCCGTGCATGTTAACATAAAATAATGGTCTATCAAATATATTTTTTAAAACACTTGTTTTTCATCAAACCTCAAACATTTATTTAATTTCTTCTTGTGTTTTCATTAACTTTTTCCACAGGAGCCACATGCTAAACCTGAAAATAATGTGAGTTTAAAATTAAATTTTTTGTTAATGGATAGGTTTCATTACAAAATTGTTACATGTTTTTTGTTTTTTCACTACTGATACATGTAGGTAGTATATGGAACACTGTAGATCCAGAAATGAATGCAATCATAATATTAATGTGAAAATGCGAGTTTGTGTTATTTGCATTAATAACATGACGCATTTATTTCTATGTTTTGTCTATGTTATTAAAACAAAACAAAGATTAAAATTCTAATTTTACCATTTACAGATACAGTTGTAATGGTACATGTATGCTAATGTTTAGCCAGATTTAGGTAACTATACATGTTATGTAAATGGTTGCTGCAAAAACACTAGGGACTAAACAGGTTAATTGATATGTACACAGCCATGTTAGTGACTTGATCTCATTAAAAACTCCTGTAACTCGTATTTAACATTCATTCATTTTAACTTATTTTTGTGCTTATATCCAATTAAGGTTCTAGCACACTGTCCTGGGCACACACCTCAGCTATCTGGGCTGTCTGTCCAGGAAAGTGGGTTAGTTGTTAATTGGTTAGTGGTTAGTGAGAGAGAAGAGGGTGTAGTAGCCTTACACCTACCCATTAAGCCTTTAAGAACTTGCTTAGGGTTGGAACCGGTACCAGGTTGCAAACCCTGTACCTACCAGCCTGTAGTCCAATGGCTTAACCACTGTGCCACCAAGGCCGGTTCACATTTAACAGAAAAGTGTTATTAGGAAAGTAATATTTCAAAGGGAGGCCACTCGCATTAATTTCATGTTGCATTTTAGTCTGCCCACCGTCACTCACATTAATTTAGGGACGCGTTAATTTCAGGATCTACAGTAGTTAATCATTCGAAAAGTAAAACTTTTAAAGCAATAATGCACATGTATATATACAATTTAATTCAAAATTATTACAGTTTCCTGTTTACTTTTGACAAATTATGTACAAGTATATATTAACACATGATATAATTATGGTAAAATTAATTTACTAATTTGTGTTCTTTTTTATTTGTTATATTTTGTTATGATTTGATTTTTATTATTATTTTATTTATTATTATTATTTTGTGTTTAGTTTTGATTTATTTGTTTTCTGTTTTGTTTTTGTTTTTGTTTTATTTTTTATGCTATTATATATTCATATAGTCATAAATTTTGCTAAGTAATCCCTAATAAAAACAGTGACTCCTTATTTACTTGTTGACTCGCAGTTTTGAATTCTGTGAGTCACACTGACTGCAACATATACATTGTATCAAACAATATCTAACAATATCAAACCATGTAGCTACATGATAAATATGAAAATAGTTAAATGAAACAAAATCAGTTTATGTAAAAGTATGAATATTGTAGTAGTGCCAGGAGTGATTATACTATTTTGAAATAATATAATTAATTGTAGGCTCTTCTAAAATATTACCAATAAATACCTTTTAATATGTTATACATGTACATTGATGTATTTTATGTCAGTAGATATATTACATAAGCAGACCAGTCCTAGGAAGGCTATATGGAGAGGGCAGCACAATCTCGAGTGGTGGGAGCCACAAGCCATATTTTTATCTATTTATATAGAGTAGAACACAAAGCTACTTTTCCATTCTTGAGTGGGAGAACCCCCGCCTACCAATGCTCTCCCGGTTCCTATGGGTCTGATCAGACAAATGTCAAGTGACAAAATATGCATTCCAAACCTTATGATTGCTGTTTTATTAGAATGTAAACATTATGCAATATATTTTTAAAACACAGAATAAATCTGGGCAATCCTTTTTTTCTGAGGGACAACCTTAATGTGAGCCCCTACTTACCCTCCAGACAACCAACTGAATAAACTGTAATTTCAGTAAACATGTGCTCAGTTGGAAATGTTAATCTCTTATGTTCATCTGGTCCTCTCAATTTCTAGGTCCACATTTGTGAAAAAGGAAATAACTAAATTAACTTTAGTACACTGAGATGACCCATGCATTTCAAGGTTTAAATAATAAATTTCAATTTGTACGAAAGGGTCGAACACACTGCAATGCTCTAACCAAAAATGAAGTCCGCAGTTTTTTGTTCGATAAATCCTTATATTAACTGATGATGGGTTGAACACGCCCAGGGTCGACTATTAGCCTTCGCTCGAACTAAATTATTGGTCCTGTCTGTGTTATTAGCTATATTTCCCTCGAACTGGTGATCCATCAAATATCAAATGGAAAACCACAGAAAAGGACCAACAATTGCTGTGCTTGCACAGTTGGTTATTACAACCTTTGTATTAATTATTTATGCGGAACAAGCTATAGATAAATTGGATAATTACAATAATAGCCATACAATCCTTTCTTTACCATGCTTGTCATGTTGTTTGTTTAGCGGCTATTGGTAATGATCTTTCAAGTACAGCTAGTGTTCCAATACCTGTTAGATGAACCAGGATACAATTAGTGCACAAAATGGCCTCGGCACGAAGCGTTACTTTGAACACGTCTACAAGACCAGTTTTAAATGAAACAATGGGCGAGTTAATCAGCTGTCATCACTTCAGCAACCACACATTTAATTGCTACCGACAAGGGCTTCTGCATCACATAATTGGAGTAATTTCTAATAAATTCTTTCACTCTGATATTTTGCTATATAACATCTTGATGAAATTTTTAAGTTTGCGGTTACCAAAATAATATGTATCTGATTCAACTTTCGAACTGATGTTACAGAAATATCCGATGTTGACCGAATGGTTCGGTCGAATTACCCGATGGATTGAACACTTTCTCAAGCACCAACTGGGTTCAACTGTATTTTCTTTATTTTGTGACAAGCTAAATAATATATAATGATACTTGTATCATGATATATTATAGCACAAAGTTCTCATGATATTCATGCCTAATTACAGATCTCAGGCCTCGAATCTCAGCAGCAGACGTTTGAGGACAATGTCCAGAGAGAGCGCTGTCAGGCAACTGAAAACATCCGCCGGCTTGAGAACAAACTGCGTCAGGTTCAGGATCTTCTGTTTGCCAAGATCCAGGAAGTGAGCGACAGTCGGGAATCAAATGTTCCGCTGAAAACCGAAATTAAGGCTTTGAAGATTCTTCTAGAAGAGGAGGAGCGAAGGTAACACACCATTTAGTCAACCTTTAGTTGAAAAAGTGGGAGATTTTGTCAAAAAGCAGGAGGTTTTTTAAATGCAGATGATTGGACTCAAAATCACACGTTTTAAAAAAAATTATTACATTTACATAAACACTACACAATGTTGTGTGTGCCTGTCAACCTTGGATTTTCAAATTTAACAAGATATATAAAAATATTTTTTAAAATGAAATTTTTATAATAATTTTATAAAAAAAATTTAAAGGTTAAATATTGTTATTGTGATTGAATACATATTTAAAAAAATAACTCTTCTGTCCAAAAATGTTAAGAACACGAACAAGAAGTTTAATCATCAGTTAATACATTTATGGTATTACACTTACAGGTAAGTCATGTCTGATTTACAAATTGCATCATATCGTATTTGAAACATTACACAAGATTGCCGCAGAGTATGATTCTTAACATTAAGTAAATCCATGAATGGAGGATTGATTAATAGATTTAAGAAAGTGTAGTTATGATGTTAAAATATTGTTTTTGTAAAAAAATAGAAGGAGGTATGTAATAAATACAGCACTTCACATATGTTGTTTTTGCTTCCTATTTATTGCACTTGTTTATTTTGCGCAAGAACATACTATTCGGCCGCTACATGGTCTTGTGGTATATACCTTGATCAAAATGAACTTGTGCAATAAACAGGAAGCAAAAACAACATATGTGAAGTTCTGTATAATTATGTACTTACTAATCATTAGACAAAACTCATTACTAACATTGTATGAAATGTATCGACATTTTACCATTTCCATTAGTAACTGTATGTCCAACATAACCTTTGTTAATAGCACAAAAATATCCTGTGTGCATGACTGAGTGCGTGTGTGCGTGCGTGCATGTGTGTGTGTGTTACTGATGCTAAAAATGTGTGAATGAATTAAAACTTAATGATGTGTTGTCTAACAAAAAATTTTAATTGGTGAAATAACCTTATCAAGCATTTTGTACATAAATAAGCATTTGTGAATTTAAAAAAGATAGGTAAGTATATCTTATATTTTCTGTACAAAAACAATAAGCATTTGTGAATTTAAACCAATAGGTGTGTATACCATGAGAGGTATGGGGTAATAATTTACTTAATCATAAATGTATTACATACTTGAATATAATATAATTATCACTATAAACCATTTGGGATATTTTATGTACTATATTTTTTTAATCTGACAAAAATATTCCAACAAGGTACCTTATTTGATATAAACTAAAAATTCAGATATTTTATTGCAATTACAAAGTCTGAAAATTATATGAAAGTTATAGACGATTTTGAATGTACAATTAAGTGGAATCATATGTTAATTCAAACAAACAAAAATTATTGGGGGGAGGGGGTGATCTCATTTCGATTCAAAGAAGCGTACAGTCAGTTGAATTCCTTCAACAAACATAACCGAGATTGGAAAACCCACTCGGAACACCTCGCCCAAAGTTGTGCTGCTTACAAAAAACCCACTGTCCATGCATAGTTTCTGTAATTTTTTGTATCATTCACATATCAGGAAAAAAAGATAGAGAGGTAGAAAAAAAACCTAATGTTTATTCTAAAATAAATAAATGAAAGTTGGAAGCATTGCTATTGATGTTTTAACATCGTTTGAGCTCTTCCAAATGTGAAATTGGTGTACCGACCAATGTTTGAAAGAAGGCTATAAATGTTTGACAAAATGTCATAAATAGATATTAAGTCAAGTCATAGACAAGCAGAGATTTCCGAACTTGGCCTTGTTTTCACAATGTTAGCAAAGTAAAAATTGCGCGGACTTTGCATTACAGACGACACCACGCATACAAAACATTTTATGAATTCAGAAGTCAACATCACAGAACTCAAAATTGTGAGTCACCTCCAGGCTATTGGGTTTTGATATTGATTCGCACTGTAGGTTTTTTTTACTGTTTCGGACAATTAAGTGGGTGAGTGCAATTCCGCAGCCTTGCTGTAGACTTTATACAAATATTTGTTTTTGAAGGGTGTGATTCCAATCGTACCAGGCCATCATGCCTATCAATTCAGTCTGTGGGGGGGGCCGAAACACTGCATACATTGAACTTTGAATTTTTACAGAATAGTCGGTGGATAGGTAAAAGATAATCAAGACTGAACACCAGGGTTTTATCACCTATGTTTCTAGACTCCCATAATGGGCACCATTCCCCACCATTCTACAGACGCTTTGTCATTTTTTATTCCCAATTTTGGAGTAAAAAATTCCCACTCTGGATGTAAATCTCATTCACTTGACAAACCTTCCCTCCCCAATAACGTTTTGTAATGCACAATAGATATATTTATTTGAATAAACACAAGTACATGTATGTACATATATATAGCATTACTTTTTTAATTCTAACTTGGCTTAATAAGATGTTTTTCAAATCCCAATTTTTGGTAAAATGACGCTAAAATTCCCAATTTCAAAGCCATGGGTGTCAGATCAAATTTTAGAAATAAAATCCTGGAACACATTTACAATTTAAACATAATATACATATTACAGTTATAAGGAACTATTTATGGAGTTTTTATTTGTGTAAAACTGTTGCATAACATTTACTCTGTTCAACACCACTTGTTTTAAGGAATATGATTTTATGAAATCAAAATTCTGTATTTATACACTTGATGGACAAAGATATTTTTCCACACTGTTTACAAATAAGATGAAGAAAGGAAGTCACTTTTTCAACTTTTTCAAAACCAATACTCCTGCATCTAACCACTTAAATGAGACCCTGCAAATCACATTCCTATGTAACATCCTGCTAAATAATGTGAAATAATTAAACAGTTAACTGTTGGGTCAGACAGCTGATGAATTTCTTATGTTATTTATGTATCTTCGTCTGTCTCATTAACTGCTATAAATAAATGCAAATAAAGATTTCCAAACTTACAGAAGCTAGCCAGTCAAGTTAAAATACCAGTGAATTCATTTAAGAATTGACCGCAATTATTTTTTGGTTCATGCAAGTATGAACCGAAAAAACAATGTGCACATTGTATGAGCCCGCGTAGGGGGTTATACAAAAGTAGGCGTGGCTTAAATTTTTTCAGTTCCAGATATGAATGAAAAAAAGTGAGCACCTCTGGACCAATCAGATTGCCGTAAAGTGTATAGATGCAAAGAAAATTTAATTATTTCAATTTATACATATTTATATAATTACCTGAATGTACATCTGTCACATGAAATATGTTATGACCGTACTTGTATATCTATTTTATTAAGTATTGTACTTAAGATGCAGTATCACCTATAGTCCATTTCATCCTCCTACAAAAATTTTTTTTGTAAATAATTTCAGTTTGGTTTGACGTAAGAAGAAAAGTAAAAGCATTTTGGAAATAACAAAAAATACTACATGCATTATTGTATGAAATTTAGAAAACAGTCAGTTCAGAAATAAATAACTTGTAGTAAATTCCGTAGTATAATTTATAAAAAGGCATTCCTTGTGGGAAGAACTATAAAAGAGGGTGTGGGTTGTTTTTTGGTGTATTTGTTGTTGTTGTTTTTTTGGGGGGGTTGGGGGGATTAATGTCTGTTAGCAATATTTATTTTTCAACAACCTGGTAATACTTTATTAATACTGCTGATATTATGTTTTTCAGACTCACACGAACTCTAGCATCCCCAACAAAGGTACATGCAAGTAACCTGCCTATATCGCCCAGAATTACGGAATCATTTCCATCAAGGCCAACTGAAGACAAGAAGCCTTCGACGCCCAGGAGTAGGTCAAACTCTCTGCCCACATCTCTGCCCACACCTCAGACTACTACAGCTCCAGTATCCCAGCCTGTCAACACATACAGCTACATGCCAGACTTCATGTCTTCCCCAGCGTTCGCTCCGATGACGTCGGACCCCGTGTACGACTCGTATGGCTACAGTACAGGAGCCCATGCAGGCTACGAAGAGGATTTCGCAGCGTCGTACACGCCCATGTATGTAGACCCTTGTGAGCCGGTTACATCTGCGGAGTCCACATCCCGGTACACGTATGAACGGACGCCCAATGTAAACCGCCTGCTCCTGGAACAGTCGCCGCAGAACTCGCCAAAAGACAATGACCCCAGCAGTTCAGCCAACAGTAAGGGTTTGAGGGCCAAGTCAGCTCCAGGTGAGAATGCTGGTTTGTTCTGGATTTAGCTCAAGTGGGTTGAGTGTTTGTTTGAGGTGCTCGCAGGATCGAACCACCTCAGTGGGTCTATTCATTGGGATTTTTATTCACCACAACTGGTCAAAGGCCATGGTATGTGCTTTCCTGTCTGTGTGAAAGTGCATATGAAAGATCCCTTGATGCATTAGGAAAAATGTAGCGGGTTTCCTCTGATTACTATATGCCAGAATTACCAAATGTTTGACATCTAATAGCCATTGATTAATAAATCAATGTGCTCTAGTGGTGTTGTCAAACAAAACAAACAAATTTTTGGTTAATTGTAAGTTAGTTTGCGTGATTTTAGCTGAATTATTTTTGCACAACGAGTCATAGTGTAAGAACTTTGGTATGTTCTTATTAATGGAAACTGTTTTTGGTTTGTGTTTTTAATGTTATAAGAATTTTATTTGTTATGTTATTACTAATGTTATTTGTTTCTGTTTTGTCTTTCATGACTGATTTTCACTTTTCTCATTCAGCCAATGCCTCTGCAAGGACTGGTATCAGTCTGGTGCCATCATCGCTTGGCACAGGCCGGGACTACTTTGATGAGATGTTTCAAGACCTGCAGAGAGACACGCTGTACACTGCAGTGAGGCCCAAGAGCTCCCCGACTGGCCATCAACCCTACAGCAGCACCACTCACGATTACACCACTTCAACCAGCAGGTAGGAGATAGCACTTCCTTTTCATTTTATTTTATTTAAACTTATGTTCGTGCTTATATCCAATTAAGGTTCAAGCACACTGTCCTGGACATGCATCTCAGTTATCTGGGCTGTCTGTCCAGGACAGTGGGTTAGTTGTTAGTGGTTAGTGAGAGAGAAGAGAGTGTAGTGGTCTTACACCTACCTATTGAGTTGTTAAAATTCGCTCTTAGTGGGGGCCGGTACCGGGCAGCAAACCCAGTGCCTACCAGCCTTATGTCCAATGGCTTAACCACGACACCACTGAGACCGGTAATAGCACTTCCACTTCAGCTTGTAGTACCATCTTTACTACTTACTACTTACAATATGTACTGTCATTAATGCAACTTACAGTATTGTTTTACAGTTTATTACATACCTATTCAACCTTACTATAGTGATAAAAACATTAATTTTCAAACTGTGTGATAAATTTATCATGTATCTCACATATGTGTGACCAGGACCAGAACCTTTTTTTATGGAAAATTTCCTTTTTATTATTACTGGAGTTACTTGTTACTGATGTCTTATGTTTTACAAATATATTATGTCTTATATAATTTACAAATTTTATTGCAAATTTACACTAAATGACAGATTGCTGCAGAGTATGATTCTTAATGTAAATCCATGAAAGGAGAGAGTGATCATACATTTAAGAAAGTGTAGTTATGTCATATAGTTTAATGTTAAATTAAAAACCGTTTTTGTAACAATAAAAGAAGGTATGTATTGTATAGAGAACTTCACATACATTGTTTTCACTTGCTATTTATTGCATGAGTTTATTTTACGCAAGAACATACCACTCAATTGGTATATGGTCTTGTGGTATATATTCTTGCAAAAAATAAACACTGAAGTTTTGTATATTTATAGTACCATGGTGCCATTGTTAAATTATAGCTTACATGTAGTTATAGTACTGTCATTACAATTTATAGAACTTTTGATGATCAAAAGAAAGTATACTGGTCAGTTTTTAGAAACGGTAAGTTGATGTAAATATTGTATTTCAAAAGTACAATCATTTGGTCAGATATGAACACTGTATACACAATCATTTCTATCAGATATGGGACCCACCCTAGCGAATTCAGTCACATGTCGCAAAAAAACTAAATTAAGACTTATACTGGTATGCATATTCTTAACCTGTAGTCTCAGCTTCAGTGTGGTGCAAACATTAATACCGGTATATATATTGATTTTTGACGGAGTTTGAGAAAAATATTTTTGGTCATATATAAGTCTTAGATCATTATTTTGAGATAATGGCCGCCGAAGATAAGGTCCTGGATTTTGATGACTGATATCAAAACACTATAGCAACAATATATTTAAAAAAACGGTACAGCTCTCAAATTTTGCACACATCAAGTTGAAGTCATGAGCTACATGAATAGGTTTTGTAGGTTCAGGGTGGTTAAATACAATAGAATTAAATAATTTAATACAGAGTGAAAAAAATACTGAAAAATATTTTACAAAATTATGAGCCATATAAGCTCCACATTATAAATTAAGCAGGAAAATCCAGTAGATACTAAATTTCTAAAATAATAAGTCAAACACAATATACAGAGTGAAACTATTATTATTATAACTTTTAGATAGATTTAACATTCTGATTCCAGAGAGAATCCATGGAAGGTTGTGTGTGGGTTTTGTTGTGTGGTTTTTTTTTTGGGGGGGGGGGGTTCCCTTTTCTTTTTTTTTCTTTTTTTTTTACTTGAAATAAATAACATCATTTCCCTAAAGTCACACCCAGGGTTACTCGGGAAAACATTTTGGTTTGGAATTCTGTCTGCGTCAAGGGGCGGGATGTAGCCCAGTGGTAAAGTGTTCGCTTGATGTGCAGTCAGTCTAGGATCGATCCCTGTTGGTGGACACATTGGGCTATTTCTCGTTCTAGCCAGTGCTCTACAACTGGTATAACAAAGGCTGTGGTGTGTACTATACTGTCTGTGGGATGGTGCATATAAAAGATCCCTTGCTGCTAATCGAAACGAGTAGTTCATGAAGTGGTGACAGTGGGTTTCCTCTCTCAGTATCTGTGTGGTCCTTAACCATATGTCTGATGCCATATAACCATAAATAAAATGTGTTGAGTGCATCGTTAAATAAAACATTTCCTTCCTTCTGTCCCCATCATCATGATTGTCATTATCCCAGGAATAATTGGAAATTACATTTGTCCACTCATTAACTGAATTGGCTTCACTTAAATTTAGATTGTTCAGCTCATTAAAAGCTCTCGCAAGAAGTGCATCTTCTTTACTGACTTTAAAATCATCAAAAAGTAAAATAACAGATTGGAATGTTAGATAAATTCACATTTAAAAATTGCTATTCAAACAAAAAACATAGGCGCAGCCATTTTTTCTTCTTCTACCTTTGTATTTTCCTTTGACGAACCACTAAGCTTGAATGCTTCGATACCCAGAAAGCTGTAGTGACCATGTCAGTGACCAATTAAAGGTCATATATTAATTAGCATAGATGTCTGTCTAGTAACAAACTGGTTTGTGTATTGTCAGTTTTCGATTACTATTGTCTTACAGCTAAGACATACCAATATGTCACTGAAAGGATGTTGTAGAGGAATTATTTTAGCACAATTTGATACCAAATATGAAGCTATTCACCAAATGGTTACCGCCCAAATGAATAATAACCACAACTAAAAATTGTAATAAAAAGTATTTAGAAGTTATTAAATTAAATGAGAGTAGTTTGAAATAATAACTTAAACATGTGGGTACTGTTTTCTGTCAGAATTGCAATTTTGACCAGGTAGTGTATTTTTTTACTAATTGATTCATTACGCAAAATCGTCAGCTGCGACATGTGACTAATTTTACCAGAATGGGTCACATATGTGCAACACAGTTCAAACGGCACTAAGGATAAAATATGCAATTTCACATAAACATACTAAGTCTTTCTTTTAACCCTCAAGTTAGTACTGTCATAACAACTTATAGTACTGTGATTACAGTTTATAGGACTGTCACTACAGCTTATGTTATTGTTGTTACAGCTCATAATACTGTCACAACCACTTATAGAAGTAAATGTCAATATACATCTTACATATAGTACTGTCACAACAACTTATAGTCCTTTTACAAAACGGTCACTTCAATTTATAGCCTTGACATCCATGGATGTAACTCGGAGGCTGTTATCCAGACATACCTTATTAGTTTGAGAAAATATGTTTATATCTTTGAATTATTCAGTGTTTGAGATTAAGAGACGGGATCTAGCTTAGTCAGTAGAGTGCTAGCCTGAGGTACTTGTGTTGTAGGATCGAACCACCTCAGTGGACCAATTTTCTGATGGGGCTTTTTCTGCCCCAACCAGTGTCCCACAACTGGTACATTACAGGCTGTGGTATGTGCTGTCCTGTCAGTGGGAAAGTGCATACAAAAGATCCCTTGCTGCTAATGGAAAAATGTAGCTGGTTTCCCCTAAGACTATATGTCAAAAATTACCAAATGTTTGGCATCCAGTATTGCCTATGATTAATAAATCAATGTGCTCTAGTGGTGTTGTTGAAACAAACTTTACTTTTTACTTTTTGTTTGAGATTATGCTAACTAGAATTTTTATTTCTAATTTAATAATGTTATAAAATACATGACATTGATGTGATCATACAGCTAATCCTTGCTGACACTAATAATAGCTAAATATACCGTACTTTTAATAACATGGTCCAGTTAACTTCATAATATGCTCTTTGTTTGGAGATTACATGTAATGTGAATCAGAACCCACGGTGTCTAGTTTTTTAATTCGGGGTGGAGGGTGTATAGAGTCATATATGTAAACCTATTGTGAAAATGTTATTTTATCATTATGAATATTGCAGATATATTTGTTTAGGCTACTTGTACTTGAAAAAAACTAATAAAAAGAACAGTTTATTAAATTATTGACCAGCAACAAGTAAGGAGAGACCTGCGATCAAGAACTTGTACATTGTTGGAACAAATCTCGTAAGCCTGTGCGTGTATTATGTGTGTGTTATATCTGATTAACTGTTTGAACTGTTTTCTGTGTGTTATCAGTAGAGGAATTAGTCCAGTCAGTTCGGCACATTGAACAATCTTAATGGACAGGTTGTAACAAAAGAACAGCAGAAAAAACCCACCCTATGAGGTTAGATGTACATAGTAACATGGTTTGTCTTAACCTCTACATTGGTAACTGGCAAGTACCCTGCTGAATTACTGTGCAGAGCAGCTAATCTCGGTTGTTGTTGGGTCTTATATTATATCACTTTATGTGTTTGGTGGCACTGTGATCGATGTGTACTTGACGTAATATTACTGTAACCTTTTTCATGGCTTCTCCCATCAGTTCTATTGGTGACATCAAGATTCTTGAAGTCAATCAGGATGGCAAGTTTATTCGGCTCTTCAATGATGGTGCTCAGGTATGTATGTAGGCCTATATAATTATATCTTTGTTTAATGCGTTTGTCAGCTGGTTACATGAATTTGAAAATATTAAAAAAAAAAAAATTGTTGTCCATGATAAACAAGATTACTGGCCTTTTTATATTTCTAATGGCAAGAAACATTGAAACAAGTATTAGTAATAAGATTTTTGTGGAAACCAAATTTATTGTTCTTTTATGTTTTAATTTAACCATGTCTATATCCTGTATATCTCAACAAACTGTTAATTAGTAGTCAGTTTTATTTGTTTTACCCAGATGAATACTTTTGGTGCAGTGTTTTAGTCTAGATTTTTGTTCCAGACAAATTTTATATGTGACATTGTCTTTCCACCAATCATTTTTTCCCCTTGAAGTGCACCCTTTCTGTTTACACTAACAGAACTCTCCAACTCCACATCCTTGTTCTTGACTGTTTGGTCAGTTTTATTTCCTTTTACTCACACTTACCTATTGTTTGACCTTCTGTATATTTTTATGTCAGGAAATTGAAATTGGCAATTACATGATCCAACAAAACGTTGGCGGTCATCCGGTGGCAGTGTATCGATTTCCACCCCGCGTGAAGTTTGCAGGAAATACCACGATCACGGTGCATTCTGGGATGAACGACGTCATACTTCACCAGCCACCGAAGGATTTTGTCTGGAAGGAACAGCTAAAATGGGGTACTGGGCCCGAGTGTACCACTATTCTGTGTCGACCGTGTGGACAGGCCATAGCCTGGACGACTGCTGCCCACCGGTTTACACGCGATCCTTGTGAGGAGATGCAAAAAGGACGAGCAGGTCAGTGTTGTACATGTTTTTCCCAAAACAAGTCACTCACACAGAGGGTGATGACACTTAACTGTCACAAGTATGTCTGTAGAGCACAGAGAGTAGATATGGGGTTTCTTGTACCAACTTGACTGAATTAGCCAGCCCTAGGGCTAGACGATTTCTAAATATTTCTGACGTCAAAACTCATGTTTTGATGCAACTGATTTTCGTAACTCGTCTCTTTTTTTTTCTTCTTCAGAATTCTATTAAGTTATTTCTTTGCAAAGTTGCCATTTCATGTTGAATCATTGTTTTAAAATATTTTTACAAATTAATATTTTCATAATTTGAACTGTAATTTTACATTTGTACATAAGTGAAGTATTACCAGTATGGGTCAAGAATAAACAAACTTTAGACTTTGTTTACTGATGTTTTGTTGTAATTAAGTGGGCAAGAAATAGAATCAATCACCAATGTGAGGTATAGATAAGGCAGTTCCAACCTGCGGGAAAAACGATTATTAGTAAGGTCCTCAGTAAACCTGTAGGTTGGAATTGCCTTATCTATACCTCAAAACAGTGATAGATTCTATTAGTATTGTATATTGCTACAAAATTATTAATTAAATATGAAATAATTGGAATATATACATTTATAGCAATAAGAACATTGTTTTTAATCTCTGAGATTGATTTGATGTCACTGTGTTTTGGAAATTTGGCATAATTTCACATGTACTTGAGAGTTTCATTTCACCAACTGTATAATGAATTGATGTTTGGTAAGATGAGACTTGCTTTTTTATCTATATTTGTTAATGAATATTTATTGAGGATAAAAATTTAATTATGAATGTTGATATATAGTTACATAACTTAACTATTGATGTAAATAAACAGTTAAAATAAAATAATTGAAAAATGTATTGAAGTTGATAAATATTAAAATGTAAATGAATTTGAAGTTTATGGGTGTTGGCAAATGACTGAAATGCAGTAAATTATGGACATTGATTGGTGATTAACACAGATCCTTGTGTTCTCGTGTAGGTGGATCTGTTGAAAGTGACAGTCTGGCTGGGGGGGATGAGAGGTTGGTGGAGGTGAACATGGACAGACCACAACTGGAACCAGTCTATTTGAAGAGGTAAAACAATCTATTACAGAAAATTAATCATTCAGTTATGATTATTTGTTGCCAAAGTTACTGGTTTAAAATGGCTATAGATATTGCCAGAGGTGAGCTTTTTTTCCCCATGGCAAAAATATTTTAAAATTGTAATACATGCCTTCTTCTTTCTTTTTTTCATCCATCCTGCCATTCAAACATCTTCCACCCATACATCTATCCATTAATGCCTCAACCTAGTGACCTATTCATACATTCATCCACCCATCTATCCATTCATCCATTCAATATAACCATCTGTATGTTCACCTGTCGTTCCATACATTCATCTATTTATCCATGTGACACTTCCATCCATCCATCCATCCAACAGGGGTGGGTCAGCTGTTTTCCTCTCATGGAACATTGCTTTTCCTTGCATTTTAATTCGTCCTTCCATTCATAGATCCATCCATCCCATCCCATCAATCCTTCCATCCACCCATTCATCACCCACCCATCCATCCTTTCATCTGCATATCTGTCTGTACACCTGTCAGTCCACCCATCCTTTGTTCCATTCATTCATCTATATGTCCATCTATCTATCTGCGACCAGCCATCCAGCCATTCAATCTTTAAATTAATTTGTGCATCCATCTAGTCAGCTCCGCAAGGCTCAATGGGTAGGTGTAAACCACTTGCACTGACCAGTGTTCCATAACTGGTTCAACAAAGGCCATGGTTTGTGCTATCCTGCCTGTGGGAAGCGCAAATAAAAGATCCCTTGCTGCTAATCGGAAAGAGTAGCCCATGTAGTGGCGACAGCGGGTCTCCTCTCAAAATCTGTGTGGTCCTTAACCATATGTCTGATGCCATATAACCGTAAATAAAATATGTTGAGCGTGTCGTTAAATAAAACATTTCTTTCTTTCTTTCCATCTAGTCATCTGTTAATTTTTAGTGTTTCTAAACATTCATTCATCTTTAATGTCATGCAGTCAATGAAATGTTTTTAAAAGGTTAAATGAAGAGCAATGTAAAACTTGTTCCATGATTGGGTGTTCCTAAATTGATCTTTGCTCATTGTGATTTGTCAAGGGAAATAGACTCAGTCTGTGGTGTTTATTTTAATAAGAAGATTTTCTGTCACATAATTAGTTTACAGGACATTTGTTGATGGTATGGATAGATGGTTATTGGGAAGATGGTAGTGTAAAGTTGAGGCAGTGTATTAGATTACTAAAATTCCAGAAGGAGCAATTCATAATAAGTCATTCATTTTGTAAGCTTACTTCATTAAGCACTCGTCTTTGTTTACCACACATGAAATGTAATTTACATCTTTCATAAGAATTTTCTATACAGCTCTTGTAAATCGATGCACATTTAACAGTGTAATTAAATATCAATTATAGAATTCATTTTTAACAGTGCAGTTTGGGTTAATCATAGATAAGTGTGTTGTTTTTATTAGAGAGAAGCAGCAGCGACCAACTTTGAACCCAACACGTCATCCACACGGTACATCTGAAAATATAACTACACATCCACACACTGGGCAGGCACGACCTCTCATCTTCGGCAATGACAACAGCACGAACAGTCGACAGAGCAGATCTCAGTCAATGAGGCCGGATCCTATCCCAGGTACACTGAGTTCTGTATTGATAAGCATGGACCCATCTTCTGGCTTTTGTATTCATTGATACCGTATATCGCTGTGTATTAGCCGACTCCATGCATTAGCCGACCCCCTAGTTTCACCCTCCAAATCGGCTTTAAAATTATAGACCTTATATATAAGCCGACCCCCCTATATAAAACTAACCAAGTCAGATGTCTGTGTGCTCTACAAAATGACAAAGTACATCTGGTTTCAAACGTCATTTGTCACAGCAAACTTATCCGGAAGCAGTAGCCGATTTCTATTTATAGAAACGGTGTCCGGTTAATTTATTTCTCGTAAAATATAAGTACCAAGATAGCGAAATATACCTAAACATTCTTGATTGCAGCCACATGTTAAAAACACAGTGACTGTTTGCATTGTTGATTGTGCTAATCGGTCTTTTCATTACTAGTAGGCTATACCCTACCATACCCAACCACCCGTGTCGATTAATCCCAAGCCGACAAACAAAACAAATGTAGCTGGAACAATTAACGTGTTCACCGGTTTAGTAAGCAGTTTTGTAATGACACGTGACCTGCGAAGTTTTCCGAAATTGTTTTGATCGGTCACCATTTATTGTTGTTTAAACAGATAAATATTACTAAATAACTTTTAAACACCAACATTTATTAAAGATGAACATATATATACAATTTTAATATCTTTTATTTGTAATAGCTTGTGTTAAAATGCAATATTAAACCTTTATGAAAGCGGAAATGCAGAGCACAATAATGACAATAGATCGAGTTGAGCCGTGACGTCACTATTCTAACTACATTTCCAATAAAATGTTGACTCCTTAGATAAGCCGACCCCAGCCTTTGACTTGATAAATTTTGTATCAAAAAGTCGGCTAATACACAGCGATATACGGTAGTATGTAAACAAAAATATATGGTTATCTGCTAATTACAAGGTTGGCTTGTTTGCATGTAATAATATATTCTTTTATTCATGCATTTTTAGGTCACCTGAGTTGAAGGCTCAAGTGACCCATTGTGATCCGTTTCCGTCCATCGTTGTGCGTAAACTTTTTACATTTTCAACTCCTTCTCCAAATCTACTTGACCAATTCCAACCTAATTGTGTGAAAAGCTTCCGTAGCACATGGAGAAACAAATTTGTGAATTTGGTCATTCTTACCCCCAGGAGCGTAGGAGAGACCAAAAGGGGGGAAATTAAAACTATTCTTCTCTACATCCACAAATGATCTAACTGAATAGTCTCCACATATGCAGAGCTGCTAAGTGCTATGCTTTGGGCGTAGTTTGCTACGCTTAGTCGACGTTTGCTAGGCTCATGCTCAAATTGCTACGCTTAGTTGAAAAAAAATCCAGTATGATACGCTAATGAAAACCAGTAATAACTTTTGCAACAGATAAACATAACTGGATGATTAGTGTATTTGGCCAAAGTTTCAGCTAACGAAGTATGTTTTATTTGCCAAGCATGTACGTTTCATCTTTATCACAAATTATAGGTCTACAGAGTACAGTTGAAAAGTGGGCGATTTCTGGCAGTTATACTAAACATTGGACGTAATCTTGGAATACAGTAACTAAAAACTGAATTCCTCATTTCTGTGGCTTTTTCTTCTGTTTTTTTATTCCAACATATAAAAGTATAATTTGCATATTAAAAACCATTGTAAAACAGTTATAGTAAGATGTATTCAATAACAGACATGTAGTTTTATTGTAGACCGACCCCAGTGTGGCATATAATAAAACCTTCAAAGAACTGTTCTTTAGTTATGTTACGCTTGCATGCCGTGAATATAGAAAATTGCATGTGAACGTATGCTAGTTAGGAATAGAGTAATTTTAATTTTAACTTGAAATAAGAATATAAGCATTCAAATTTAGTATTGATCACATCATCGCACAACAGTTAATTTTGGGTTTATTGCATTTTGATGCTAGTTTTAAAAAAAAATTTAATCCTGTTCAAATCGCCTGCCTTATTTGACAGCATTCGTTACATTTCGGGTATGTCCATATTCCTTAACCGATGAAAAGCATTATCTATGCTAAAAATAGCATGACCCAGTCTTTTGCAGTTACTATGACTATGTAGTTATTTGGTGTTATTTGGTGTTTTCTTTTGCTGTTTGTTTATGTCATTCGGCCATGCTACGCTCAGGTATCATTTGCTACACTCAGCTTGTCATGAATGCTACTCTCACTTGTGGCTAGGGGTTGGCAGCTCTGCATATGTATATATAGTCTCCATATATATATATTATATATTCCCAAAAGGTTGTATGGCATAGTTGTTGTGCTAGTACCAGGTAAGTATGAATAATAATGAAAATTAGAAGAAGAAAAAATCTAAATATGTATCATATCAAAAGGGGAAAATTAAGCCAAGTTTTAAAAATCTTCTCTACTTCTAGAAACGTTATAACTGAATAATCTTCATATATTTAAAGATAAATAAATGGTTTTTCTAATTTGTGAATGACATTAATTAAGTGGGGGATTTTGTGGGCTTTTTTATTATTATTCACCATTGTCTCGTCTACCCCCTTTCCAGGTCAGGTCTCTAGTTTGTTTTGTTCCTTCTGGGGAGGGAGTGACATTTACTAGAGTTACATAAAGAAATGCATTTAAACTGTAATTTCTTCAGATCTACTAGAGACCATTTCCTACTAAATTTGGTGGGAAGCTTTCATTACCTTTGGAGAAACAAACTTGTGAATTTGGTCATTCTGACACCCCCCTCGCCTGGAGCCTGAGAGGTGGGGCCCCACAGGGGAAAACGCTAAGACAATTTTAAAATCTCTTCCATAAATGCCAAGCCATGACACATGGAAAAATAAATTTGTGAATTTGGTCAGTGAGATATGCCCTACCCATGGGGAATGAGGGACAGGGCCCAGAAGGGAAAAATTAAGCCAGTTTTAAAAAATCTTCTCTACTTCCAAAAATGTTACAATTGAATAGTTTTCGTATATGTAATGTCATTAGATGGTTTATCGAAGTTGTGAATTTCATTAATGTTGGGTCCCCTGTTTGTACCTGAGGAGAGTGAAGTTTACTAGAGTTGGTTACAGAAATGCATTTAAACTGTAATTTCTTCACAACTACTAGCTCCATCACCCGCCCCATTCCCTCCCCCAAATATGGTTATCGTGCATTTTATAAATCTAGTAGATGAATGGGCCAACAGTTTACTCAGGTGACCATTTAGGCCCATGGGCCTTTTGTTGAAGTATTGGTGGTGAATTGAATAAACATCAAATTATAATAGTCACATAGGTGTAATACAAAAAGTATGAAGACCATTTGAAAATTGTATAATTCCACAATACACATCATGTATTGAAGTTATGAAATCTGTTTACATATACCAAATATTTTGGTGTTGGTGGACCTTATATAATTTATAGAACTTAATTCTCTTAAGGTAAATGCAGTTCCGGTGTTTCTGCCCAGAGAATGGGGAGTGCACCCCTTCGCAAATATACTACATCAGGAACATTGAAGGGAAGTGGCTATATTGCTAACAAAGCTGTAAGTATACAATACTAACCTACTGTAACTGTTCTCTGCTGTGCTTATATGTGTATATATTGCCAGCACTTAAAACATTTGTATGACTAACAGAAATATATATAACTACACCATGCTGTACCACAATGCCACTGTGTGATTATTATTATATCTTCACTAAGATGTGTTCTCTGGAAATGAAATCAAGATGCCATACTTAAAAAAACACAAAAAATAAATCAACAAAAAACCCAGAAAAAACATCAGGGTATATTTGGCAATCCTCCAAAGTTGAACAAGAATCCAATCGGTTAAGTTGGCTTGAAGTTTAATAAACAAAAAGTTTTGAGGGAATTTAATTTGTTATAAAGAGAATTTTTTTTTTTTATGTTGTTTGTTTTAGTATGGTACATGATCACTACTACTACATGGAGTTATGAGGTTTAGAGTTTTAAAAATAGTGTTTTTCACTGATTTAAATAAGTGTATTATGTTTTGATTCAATATTGTTTTAAAATGTTATTAATATTTGTGAAATAGCTATAACCAAAATGGAATATCTGCATAACACAGAGTCCAAGGGATATGTTTTGTTATAAATACTTGGATTGGTCAAAATGATATCATGTGACTTAAGAAACTGACAGTCATAACTGTATGAACCTTAATTTTACATTCTTTTGGCCATGCTTAAAAAACTAAATAGATCAGAGTTTTTTTTTATTGTTTAAACTTATCAAAATAACTGTTTACGTTATATGTCCGTGCTGAATCAGTAAATGTTACTGTTTATTGAAATAACATGGAGATATATATTTTTTAAAAGTTGTTTGTCATAAAAATGTGAAAATTTCCCTCATTTGGCTGAACTGATTCCAACCATAGAGGCTTACTCCCATTTGGTCGAATTCCCAATTGGTCGAATTCCCAATTGGTCAAACTGCTAAAACAACAATAGATATGTATTCAATGGTCTTACTGACATGCATGTTGTTACCCCAGTCATTATAATGAACTGTTCCAGGTTATTTGGAAACCGATTATTATTGTATACTGGTAGATGGTATAGATATCGCTTAACGTATAAAGTATGCAAATATGACAAATATCAAAATAATCCATGTAGTGAATGTCTGTAATTAAAAATCTAAAATTTGTCTGTCTCTAATGAAAATTTACCGGCCTCGGTGGCGTCGTGGCAGGCCATCGGTCTACAGGCTGGTAGGTACTGGGTTCGGATCCCAGTCGAGACATGGGATTTTTAATCGAGATACCGACTCCAAACCCTGAGTGAGTGCTCCGCAAGGCTCAATGGGTAGGTGTAAACCACTTGCACCGACCAGTGATCCATAACTGGTTCAACAAAGGCCATGGTTTGTGCTATCCTGCCTGTGGGAAGTGCAAATAAAAGATCCCTTGCTGCCTCGTAAAAAGAGTAGCCTATGTGGCGACAGCGGGTTTCCTCTAAAAACAGTGTCAGAATGACCATATGTTTGACGTCCAATAGCCGATGATAAGATAAAAAATCAATGTGCTCTAGTGGCGTCGTTAAATAAAACAAACTTTACTTTTTACTAATGAAAATTTGTATAAACAGAGTTTTATTCACAAGAGGCCATGCAGAAACTATGAAAAACCGGAGAAAATATATTTATGTATGGCAGCCCATGTATGTACATTGGTAAATAAACCATTATCCGTCTATTATCAAAACTTGTATAAACACGAAGAGGCCATGTTCATTACATACACGGGTAATCAGGTAGTGGTGATATAACAGATGATTACTTATTTTTTTACCAATTGGCATTTCGACCAATTGGGAATTCGACCAAATGGGACGACACCACCATAGAATGGGAATTCCCTTTGTGCCATGTATTAATTTCCTGAAGAAAGCATTTGATTGTTATTTGATAGTATTTTAATATATTGATGTAATAGTTACACACTTGGAATTATAAAAATTGAATGTGATAATTTTTACATTCATGGAAATATGAACCATGTACAGAACCATGTTACACACTAAGTCTTATGTATGAACAGCTTCATGCTACACTGTTCATACAATGTGTAAAGTGGGTTTGTGGTCCATACATCAATGCACGTAAACAAAAACATGTGAAATTTTTAAGCGTTTTCAAAGTTACTGTGTTACTGATTTGCAGTTTATTATGTTTTGTTGCTTGTTTTCTTTTCAATGAGAATTTGGGTTTACTGAATATAAGAACTTCAAGGAATTGCTTTATTCTGTTTATTCTATGGCATCTCTTCAATGTTTGCAGCCAAATACCCTCCTGTCCATGTTATTAAAAGTAGGATAGGAGAGCTGAGAGTAGCAGAGACAGTGATTTAGTTCTTTGGCGGTGAGCTTCTTGGAAATGACCATCATATATTTAAACTGCGTGTGCGATATTGTATTTACTGCTTCTTTAATTATGATGTTGGCATGACTGTTTGCAGTGTCTCCTTCACTACCACTCATAATCACAGCTGTCTAATGGGTCGCCTTAGTTACACTAGCCTCAATTACTCAGTATGTAATTGTTCACAATTTGTCCAGTGCATTAATGTGATTACTAGGATTGATGAGTTCAAATGGGGTATTTTCTGTTCATTGACAGAAGCAAAGTTGTTTACTGGCTGATATGTATTTTTGTGGAATAAAATTAAACTGTTACATTTAACTTGTCGGTTTGATGTTGCTGAACATGCATATCTTTATTTTGTTTCTCCTTCCTCACTAGTACATGTACTCCATAACCAACCATCTTACCGGACCATGGCTTACTATTTCATACATATGCTACATCCTATCTTGGTATATTTAGTTTTTAAAACAATTGTTTCAGAAACACCTGTTCCCTGGATAATAGCTTTGAAACACAAGTTACATGTGGTACTCTTTAAGTTGTCACAATAAAGCAATATAGCTAATCCACTAGCCTTGGCTGGTAAAGATGATACCAACATACTTGTTTTTGACAATTTTTTAGTAGTTGTGTTTCTAAACAAACCTATTTTACAAGGTATTTTGATTACTACACATTCACATATTCCGTCCGCAAAGGTTATTGGTTTATGTAGTGGGCATGCATGCATTACAGGACTACACCTTAATGTTTTGTTTGTCTCCATTAAGCATGTGTACTGTAGCCGAGTAATCAGTCCTCCATTTTATAATCCACCCATCAGTTTGTTTGAATCACTTCTTTGTTTAGGAAGAATTGTTATTAATAATTCAGCCGAGGTTTAATATTACTGAATTGTGACACTAGCCTCAAGAAAAGTTACTTTATTTTAACTTTTTCTCTCTTATCAACATTTCTCTTTTAGCAACATTCATTCACGTCAACAAAGTTGGAAATATTTAACTTTTAAGTTAGTAATTATTATTAGGGTTATGCAGAAGTTCAAAGGAATGTGGTAAAATTAAAATTCATTTTATAATGCTTTGACATCTCATTTGAATGCAGATATCAATAGATTCTTATGTTAGTAGATCAATGACACCACATTTACACAGTAAAATTGCATGTAAGATGTTCCCATTATGGCAGGTTCAGAGAGCTGTATAGACTGAAACTCGTTAGCAACAGCTTACTAGTAGTCGTCCATGTAGCTAGTGGGCATACCAATTCTTTTACTTTTTTTTAATCAAGACAGTATGTGACTTCAGTAAGTAAATTGTTAATTTGTTTGTGTGTTGTAGGCAGGTACAATCCGGTTCGGCAATCCGTCCCCATTTTTGTCTCCCCTACAGCAGGAATTTAACAAGGCTCTTAACAACCAGACGACATCACTAGTTCGCTTTACAGTCTAGGTCAGTTGAAACCTGTTTCTCTCTCTCTCTCTGTCTGAGTCAACTAGTTGGCAGTACCATTTACTATTTATTCTGTTCACATGTCTAGCTGTCCTGCATGTCATGTTTTCATTTTCCCATTCTTCTCAAAAGTAGTTGAACTGATTTTTTATCAATGGAGGTACACATGTAGTTTATTAAGGACACTTGGTCCAGTGATGTTGTGCAGGTAAGTGTGAGATTCGGGAAGACCTTGTTTTCCTGTTTTTGAGTTGGACTCAGTATTGATGAATTGTCATGAGTTTGTTAGTTTTCTTTAAAAACACCACTAGAGCACATTGATTAAGTAATAATGGGCTATTGGATATCAAACATTTGGTAATTCTGACTTGTAGTCATCAGAGGAAACCTGCTACATTTTTCCATTGGCAGCAAGGGATTTTTTATATGTACTTTCACACAAACATGAAAGCACATACCATGGCCTTTGACCAGTTATGGTACACTAGTTGGAACGAGAGAAAACCCAGTCAGTTGAATGGATCCACAGCGGTGATTTAATCCTGCGATGCAGGCACCTCAGACTGAGCTAAATCCCACCCCAAATTCTCATGAAGCAACAGGATGAGGTTAAATTAATATTTTCATCACAATCTAAATAAGTAAAGAAAATTGGAATATCATTTGTTGTTCACTATATTACTAGTAGAATTTTGTTTTAATAGTTTTCATTTTGTAAAATTAATCTTGCAATTTATTGAACCACATATTCTAAACATGTTTATTTTTAGTCCTATAACATTTAGTGACTGAGATTTGTTTTCCAAACTAGCGAAGGTTATTTAATTTCATTAGAATTTGCTTTTAAGTTGTTGTTTTTTTGTTTTTGTTTATTTTGAAGTTGATTGTGAATCGACATGTCACAAACATATCTACTTCCATTCCTAACAAGTTGATCTTAGTAATATGTTTAAAAACTTTTTTTATATATAAACTTGGTGTACCTTTAAACTTAAAATCAAATGGACATATCACTTCTACATTACTTTTTTCCTTTTAGGGGTGGGACATAGCACTCGCTTGATGTGTGGTAGGTCTGGGATCGATCCCCGTCGGTGGGCCCATTGTGCTATTTCTCGTCCCAGCCAGTGCACTAAGACTGGTATATCAAATGCTGTGGTATGTGCTATCCTGTCTGTGGGATGGTGCATATAAAAGATCCCTTTCTGCTAATGGAAAAATGTAGCAGGTTTCCTCTAAGACTATGTCAAAATTACCAAATGTTTGACAACCAGTAGGCGATGATTAACAAATAAATGTGCTCTAGTGGTGTCATTAAACAAAACAAATGTTTTTTTCTTTCCTTTTATTTCTTTACAAAAGTTTATTTTTAAAGATATTTTTTGTATATAGACATCACAATACTATATTACTATACTATTGCATCAATAAGCCTCCTAATAATACAGGCAGCAATCTAGCTGGTGAAATGACAGGTTTTTCCCCGCTGAATGTTGACTCATGTTAACAAGTTGCTAGCAGTTGTGAGAAGTCAAAATCAATGTAATATTTTGGAACTAATTAAATTTTAAAAACAAAACCACACACCAGAGGTCAAGACACTCATTTGTTTGTGGTTATATTTTACTATGTTTGCAGTTAATGAATCAAATACTAATTATTACTTTCATTTTAATTTAATAACACATTCATATACAGCTACTTAATACTATAATTGTGTTTTAATGGAAATATTCAATTGTTTTTTGCAAGTTTTATTACTAAAAGTAGTAGTATTTAATAATGAAATATTACAATTTGGACTGAATGTATAATTAAAAACTTTTCTAAATGACCTCAGAAAATTAAAAAAAACGCCTATCCAAAATATACCAAATAAATGTTCACTTTACCCATTTTCATCAAACCTCTCTCCATTCTCCTGGGAAGGAAGAAGTCACTTCTCCTAAAAACAGAATCAATCCTAGTTTAATGCCCAATAGTAGGTATTTGTTTTTCTAGACATATTTTGTATTCTCATAATATTTCATTTAAATTATGGGTTTTAAAAAAAACAAAAAAGAAGCAGTTAATAATATAATGTCATAATATTTGAGTTTAAATTCCAAATGCATCAGTAAAAACTCACTATGCTCAAAGTTAAAATAGCTGATGTTACCCATCAGCCTACTTTTTACCTGGCTTGGCTTCACTGTTCATGTAACCCAAGTGCTTTTTAAGTCATGGACATCTAACTGTATTGACTTGATGTGTATTACTAATTACAATTTATTATCAGTCTTTTAGATTTTATGCACTTCACATTTTGGCATTCACTACACACAATTAAGCACTATCTGTTAACACGTTTCTTGCAGCTACACAGATCAGAAGTCTAGTTTGTAAACATGTTTGTACAATAATAATCCCTTGGACTCTGTTATCTAGATACTTAGCATTTTGGGTATACATTTATGTTTTTGTTGTACTGTATTATTACTATTAGTGTTACCCAATAACAAAACAATTTTTAAGGTCTAATGCTGTGTAAACCAATCTGGACATTCATTCCCATTTAACCAGAAAGGACAGTGGTAATGTGACCTGAATAATGAATTATAATTACATATATTTAATAATATAATAAATAATTACTGGGTATGTTGTTTCTCTTTAAGGCCATCATTAATAATTATTCTATTTGCTGTTACACATCTAATAATTTGAGTGGTGGGTTGATCAGTCAGTCCATTGTTGTTGTGGGTTTTTTACTTTTTGATATAGTATTGAAAAAAAAAGAAAAGATAAATGTTGCAGAAATACAGTAAGTCAAGTTATTTTAAAGAGTTTGTCAGTTTACAGCAAACTGTATAGCTCAAGAGTTTTCCACAGCATGATGTTTTCATTTCTTCATTTCCTCTTGATTTTGATTTTGGATTTTTTTATATTTGTTTTTAAACTAAAATATTTTATGATGTGTTCAAGAATTGTTGCAAGAAATCTTTGTATTTCAAAGCTGCATTATTATTTAATTTTTTGACACTTACAATTGATTCCAGTAAATTCATGTTTACTATAGTTTTTATGTTTTTTGTTTTTAATTTTTGTCTCATCTTGAGAAGTGAAAAGGTGAGATATAATTCATGCTTTTACAGAAGAGTCTGCTTTGTATTTAGCTCAATATTAAAGTTTCATGTTTAATTCCGTATTTTACAAACAGTAAGTCCTAGATCAATGACACTTATAATCCTTTTATAGCTGTACATAAGGATGTTCATCAAACTGCATGTAAAAACAAAAAGAAAATTAATTGAAAATGTTTTGTTAAAATACGTTTACATTTAGCTCAATGTTAAGTTTTCGTGTTTAACTTCATTTTGCTCAAACTATCAGTCCTACATCAATAAAACTTTGTTCATCACAATGCATTTGAAAATTTTAAAAAAATTAAAAATTAAATGTTAGCTTTATAATAAAATAATTAACTATGAGCTATACAGTTTAAATTTATTTTATTGTATACTTTGTATTCCCAATAACGAGTAAGAAATGTTTTCCTACTTTTGCTTTTACGTAAGCATTGTAAATAACTATGCTAAACATTCCAAACTTTATTCGAAAACAAAGGTGACATTGTTATTCATTACATGACATCATTCATGGGAGTTTTTTTAGTACAGTATTACACAGCTGCGATCAAAGGAAATTCTCACGAATTATGTCCCTATTCTAGGGTTGTTTTTCCTTTTAGCTAAAAGCAGTTTTAATGCAGGATTGTCAATAATGTTTCTAAAACTGAAATAGCCTTTATTGGAAATGAAATATACATAATGTCATTAACTCACTTAAAACATTTCTTTTCTTTTTTTTAATTAATTTTTGTGTGTGTTTAGCTCAATTTCACATTTGGTTCCATTTCTCACAAACTACAAGTCTTACATCAACAAAACAGTGCACTTGTGGATGTTCATCACAATGGGTTTGGAAAAAAAAAACTTTGCTTTAAAGGAACAGACCCTGGTTTCAACCCGTGAAAATTAAAACTAAGTTTAGTTAATCTACAAATCTGTAACACATTTGGATAAAGTTACCATTGAGTGAAACATGAGTCTGTGACTTTGAACTGGTGGAACCAGCCTCGGTGGCATCGTGGTTAGGCCATCAGTCTACAGGCTGGTAGGTACTGGGTTCGGATCCCAGTTGAGCCATGGGATTTTTAATCCAGATACCGACTCCAAACCCTGAGTGAGTGCTCTGCAAGGCTCAATGGGTAGGTGTAAACCACTTGCACCGACCAGTGATCCATAACTGATTCAACAAAGGCCATGGTTGTGCTATCCTGCCTGTGGGAAGCGCAAATAAAAGATCCCTTGCTGCCTGTCATAAAAGAGTAGCCTATGTGGCGACAGTGGGTTTCCTCTTAAAAACAGTGTCAGAATGACCATATGTTTGACATCCAATAGCCGATAATAAGATAAAAAATCAATGTGCTCTAGTGGCGTCGTTAAATAAAAGAAACTACTTTTTTGAACTGGTGAAATACCTTCTAAAAATAGACTAAAACTTGACTCCATAACTGTTACCTCTCTGACGCATGTGTGTTTTTAAAAATATGAGATATGCATTTTGTGATATTAAAAACACCAGGATGACCAAAAACACATTGAATGTACAGAAATGGATAATCTAAACAATAAAATCTAAGTAAAGTATGATTTCAGTTATTAAAAACGGCTCTAAAAGTAAAACATATGCCTTAGTGTTTAAAAACTAGGGTATGTCCCTTTAATTAAAATACTTTTGTGTTTCTCATCAACTATGTCCCTTTAATTAAAATACTTTTGTGTTTCTCATCAACTATATGTTCTGGATTAATGAAACTTTAAATTTTCTAACATGCATTCAGATGTACATGTACTTCCATAGGTGCAACTACATGTATGAGTGACACCGAACTGATTTATGATAAATAATCATTTAATTCTGCAAAAAAAAAACTGTTTTTGTAAAGAGTTTTGACACTTTAAATGTAGAATCATGTGCGCTTTTACAAAATGTACATATATTGGTGTTGGTCAATTTATTGCTATACATGTGCAAGACCTATAAAACTGCTTTTTTAAAGAATGTTTTGTGGTTATTAATCAGTTGTGTTATTAATCAAACAATCAATCAATCAATCAATCAATCAATCATGTTGTTACTACTAAACAGTGTTGACATTAATTGTTCTACCCAGTTCGTAACATAATTATCATTGTGTATGGATTTCTTATATGTTTAAGTAACAAAATCAGATTACATTCACTGGAATAATTAGGTATTCACAAGATTGGGTGTACTACTGGTTTATCAAAGGCCATGTTATGTGCTATTCTAACTGATTTGCTTATCTCAGGGTATATAGAACAGTGGACATACTGAGTGGTGTTTCTCTCTCTCTCTCTCTCTCTCTCTCTCTCTCTCTCTCTCTCTCTCTCTCTCTCTCTCTCTCTCTCTCTCTCTCTCTCTCTCTGTCTCTGTCTCTGTCTCTGTCTCTGTATGTATGTATATATATATATGTATATATATATATATATATATCCACATAGTATCTTTTCCATATACACAATTTTGTGCATGGCCATATGCACGCAAATGTTTCACCAGTGACATAATGCAAAGCATTTACTAGTGGCCAAAAAGTACACCACATTTACATAATTTGTTTTATAGTAAAATGCAAATATGGAAAGGCAAATTTTTGTGTGCGGAATTGTGCATGATAATCGCATTAATGGAAAGTGGCTTCAATCTGTTAGATGCTTATCTGCTCAGTTACCTGATATTTGTACACTTATTCAGTTATGGATGATTTATACATAGTACACAGGGCTCGCGCTGTCGGTAGCCAAATTAGCCATTGGCTAATTTTTACCAAAAATGGCTAATAAAATTTGGAAGTGGCTAAAATTTTGGCTAAGCCATTTTCTGTCTTCTGATGTAAACAAACAGTTACATAATCAATCAGACACCTCAAACATAATAATAATACCAAATATTCAATTAGCGTAATTATCCGGTAATAGCGATCTCACGACCAGTAACAAGAAATTGTGTCATGCAGAATTCAGCGTAGGCCTTATAATGTTTGCTTATTGTAATAATCACGGTTATTAATTTCAACGGCATGCATTGAACATGTATGGCGGCAATGTCTGGAAGATCTGTAACTTGTTATTTTCACTTTGTAAAATCTTTTAACCAAAGTAATAAAAACAGCCCGACAATGCGTGTCAATTTTAATACACATGCCAGTTCAGGGCCGAAAGACATGTAGGCTATCTCAAGGGCTGAGTTCAGCCAGACCGAGCGAAAACAGAACGTTCACAAGACTGGTTTGTGCGCTTCACGTTAAACTAATGGACACGACGAACACCAATCAAATAGTTTGGCTGATCTGAGGACCGCTCTCGGCACGAATATACGTCACACTTCAGAGTCGGCTAAATTTGTAGAAAAACAATAGTTGTTCGCATCAATGAATACCTAACTGCAGTTTTTGTTTATTCCTTTGTCTTTGTTAAATTCGTACCCATGGTCAAGAGCACACATGCAGATCACGATCGCAGGAAATGAACATGCAGTATTTATACAAATTGCAGTTAAATGTACACTGAATAAAATTAGTTTACAATAATCATATTTGTGAGATAATTTGAGCTATAAATTTGTAAGACTGTGAGGCGACATTTAATAAGTTAGCTGGATTTACAAAAGACCATAAATGTTAATTTTATTAAGGGTTTTTTTTTTTTTTTTTAAATAAATGGAGTACACTGTCATGACTGTGAAGTCGGCATTCTTAGCCGACGTATTTTGCAAGCAGAAATCACAACAACCATTTAACACAACGCTGAAATCAACAGCAACAACATGGCACAAATTATGAAATTGTTTGGGGTGATTGATGGGTCACTTGGAAAAAAAACAAAAAAAAACAATTCAAACTAACATAAAGATTGCTATTTAAAGAAATAATGAGCTCTCTATATAAAAAAAGCTCTCAAATTTTTATTTGGGAAAAAAGGAAGAAAGAAAAAACAACAGCCTCCATAAACATCCACCCACCCCCATATTTCTGTATGTTTGTTAATTTAATGTCATAGGCCTTAGAAGGGGGGGTGGGTGTATGGGAGTACTGGCTTCAAACTCTGAAGATAATGCATAACCCCATCCCCACCCCCGCAAAGTAATATATTAACTGTCCCTACTCCCACTGAGGTTTTGTTATTTCTATTTATTACAGTTTGTACACAATTAGTTGAAAAAGATACATTTTCATATTAATGTATAAATACTCTATACAGTACTGCATAAAACAAATTTGGCTAAAGCATTTTCAATATGGCTAATAAAAATTCCATTTGGCTAATATTTTGGCTACATGTATTTTTGGATCCAGGGCGAGCCCTGAGTACACCCCCATTGGCAAAAATATCATGCATTATTTATATCACATGGCAAATGATGGCAATAACATGTGTGATAGGCTGCTCCTAGGTGATGACTTTGTTACCACAATCATACCATCCTGTGAAATAAGCATGATTGAAATTGATTGCTCTGTGACATAATATAACATAACTGTAAGCTCAAGTGTCACAAATTAGTTCTAGTTGGAAAAGATGTTTAAATTTATTTTAAACCTGGTTGGGGTGGGGGGGGGGGGGGTGGAGAATATTTAAGAAGAAGAATACTACATTCATGAATGTCTTTTACTAATTTGATATGTTTTGAACCAACATGTAAGATAAATGTCTAATGGCCACTCATGTTGTATTCTTTATGTATGGTGTAGATGGGTACTGTATAGTTGCCACCATACACTTACTAATTCATAAGCCATATACATTGTAACAACTTTGTAACATGGAGACAGAGATAGCATAGCTGATTCATACACTGGAGATAGGCAACAAATAACCTTTTATTTATTTTTATTATTATTATTTTTTTAATTTAGTTTTATTTGTTTTAATGCTTCATTGTGTTGCATTTGGAAATCATAAGCTGTGTAAATTTTACCAAAATAATATTCAGCCTATTTTTAAATAATCTTCTTTATTTTGTATTTCCTCCACAGGACATGACTCCAGGTAAGACCTCTCCACCACCAAGCCCCTTTATGAAGCCGCACTACCGCAAGGACGTGGGTCTTCAACAGCTACAATCACAACACAATGCCGACTTCATACCACCCATGCCACGGCCACCACTCTTCTCGGCTTGGTAACAGTCTCGTCTGTCCACTCGAAACAGCTGCTCAACAACTCAAGCTCTTAATGTCTTTTTCAAAATTATTCTAGGAGTTTTAGTAACTATTAGGTGGAACTATCATAAGTAGCTGTATGCAGTATATGTTTTGGGTTGGAAGGAAGAACTTTTATTATGCAACATTTTCTGTTATTTTTTCATTTATTATTGTGAGGTGTCAGTGACGTTTGTTTGGTTTTACCCATTTGTATTGTTGTTACATTTATCATCTACATGTAAATAGGTTTTAGTTGCAACACATCATGTCAAGTCCATTCATTTGTGACCTGCAGTTTGTTGTACGATATTATTCAGTCTACAAAAATTCAAAGGTATGCTTTTACAATAAACTATGTAGTTTGTTATTACCAATGTCCTTAAACATTTTGATTTAATAAATAACTGAATTTTTTTCATGTTGCTCTAAAAATAAGTAAAGTTAACCAAAATACAAAGTTTAACTACATAGCATATAAGAATATTATAATTTTAGACTGTACATAAAAAACATAATAAACTGCATTTTAAACAATATGTACTTGACCCTTTACATGTAGGTGTAATATTATTTAATTTCATAACTCTAAAACTGATTTATATGGTTGTCACTATTAAGAATGATATCTAAAAAGTGCAAAAACGTTATTTAAATGCACCACAAATTGTGGAATTTAAAAAAAAGTTGTAGTTATAAGCTGATGAGCTATTTGTAATATCTTGAAGTTAGTGAAGTTAAGCACAGGCTTTTATAACAAGAAAGAGTACTATCTAGAAAATGTCATTTTGGTTTTCATTTGATGAATTAGGTTTTTTTTAAAGTAGAAATATGGATCCTAAACTATAATAATAATTTTACTAGTGCATGCTATAATGGTACGTAATAAAAATGGTAAGTACTAGTGACTAGATATCCTGCTATCAGTTTATATTGCTATTATGTTTTGATTTTTCTTTTCATATCTTTTAGATAATTTTCATAAAAATATAAATCTTCCAAATGAATATTTTAGACCAAGCAAGCATTTATGATGCCTATGTTTTATCAGGTATCGTAAATGTAAATCATACATGAATACAAGGCAAAAGACCAAAATGTGCTAAAATTGAAGAAGAAGAATTGGTCTGATTGTTCCTCCCATGTAGACGGAGTTTCTTAACAGAAACATTCTGGCTTCACTGGTTTTATGTATTATTTTGACCGAATGGATTTTTTATAAAATATATTTGTAGTCATGTACCCACCAGTTATTTGTATCATTTATTCTATATTACATATTTATCAGAGTTTTATACTGTTATTAAAGTGCCTATCTGTCTCAATGCTGCTATATATTATATAACTTTAGGTGTACAATATTTATTTTATGTATATATGTGTATGAATATGTGTATTTAGTTTAATTACCAATTAATTTATTTGTTCTTAATAAATGTAATGCAAATTAGAATATGTGCATACTGTACGATTCAAAAGTGATATATGTAAAGATGGAAGCTATGTACAAGTATTACATGTATTTATATCTACATGTATAGATTACTGCAGAATGAAAATAAACACTTAATAATTTATTCCATTTCACAGTGACAGTGTTTAGGTTTCCCTTTGTCATTAAAAAATGTCCAGCAATGTAATGTCCAAAAGTGAAATCCTTTTTCTCTTGTTTAGTGTTTCAACATATATGTATGAGCAAAAATGGCAAGACATTACAACAAGGCAGTTGATGATATTCATTGAAAAAAAACTACAAAACAAATTGGGTTTACTAAAACAATAGTTGTATAAATTTTGCATCAATATTTAATAATAATAATAATAATAACAATAATATGGGGATGCAAGATTGTAACCTTCAATATGTAACAGTTGTTACCTGAAATCTTTAAAACATTTTTATCTTGAAAAGGTAAGTAATGTAATATATACAATGAATATGTTAGTTCATCATAGTGAGAGAGTGGGGGATCATAAATATAAATAATGATTTAACAAACGATAAAAGCAAGTACCAACTATTTAATAGAATTGGAGCCATGTTCCCTTACTTAGCTTATGAATCATATGTACAAAAATCCTTATTATTTTGGTTGAATTTTTATGGTGAAAATATTAAGTCCTTTTTAATCAGATCCAATTCGATCTTCAGATACAATGTAAAACAAATATTGATAATCAGTCCAAGGCAGCATACTAAATGATTTTCTATATCTTTATTTCTTTTAATATTGAGGTCCTAAGGATTATTCAGTTATCTTCCCTTATTAGATTGTACCATTATCCAGATTCTTTCATTGTGTAAACATTATTAATTTAAAATTTACCTAAGTTGCTATTTTTATATAATAATACATGTATTACCTTTTTAAAACCAGACTTCAGTGAGTTAGAAACTTATCTATTCTAATAAACTACTTTTATCAAATACATGTACATATATATTTATCAAAGAGAATTTTTTTATCATATTGTTTTTACTTTATATTCTATACCCTGAACCAAAGGATGATCTAGAAACTGTTTAGCAACTCAAAAATAAAACATGTATATAGTGATTTCTGTTAATTATATGTAGCTTTTATAGTTGTTACTTTTTATACCATAAACAAAATATGTACCATACTAGTAGTTAGAATAAAGAAACAAAAACAATATTAAAAAGTATAATAATTCTATCAACTAATCTGTCTATATACTAACAAATCTTGCTAACTAATGTTATTTTTTATCTATGTAGATTCTGTTTTGTAATGGATAAGAAAGTTGCTTTAGAAATTTAGAGGTTATGGTGTTCTCGTTTAGTCGGCAAATTGTTCCAATTCATTTATAGATTAATATGCAGCATCTTTAAAATACACATTGCCTTTACAGCATATTTTAAACAGTATCTCAGTAAAATGTAATTCCTTGTTGCCTTTGTATTATGTGGATATGGAAAATGCTTTATATGCTCCAGGCATACTGCTGAATTGTGATGCTTAACAGTTACTTTCTTATCATATGGTTTTTGTTAGACTGTGATACTTTTTGTTATCCAATTATATTTTCAGAAGTGCTTCTGTGATAGATCTGGAAGAAATAAATATGTTCCATAGCACCCATTGTTTGTGGCTTTCTGTCAGAACATTAAAACAAAACACCAACACTGTTACCATGCTTCAGGACATAAATATACAGAACCTCACATGTTGTTTTTGCATCCTATTTATTGCACAAGAATATATATACCACGAGACCACGTAAATAGGAAGCAAAAACAACATATGTGAGGTTCTGCATTTATTACATACCTTCTTTTACTTTTTACAAATCGGTTTTTAATTTAACGTCATAAATACACTTTCTTAAATCTATGATCAATCCTCCTTTCATGGATTTACTAAAGTTAAGAATTATTCTCTGCGGCAATCTTGTGTAATGTTTCAAATACGATGTGACGTAATTTGTAAATCATACATGATGTCCGTAACAAAACGGTGCCAACTCCAGTAAAAATAAAAAGGGAATTCCCCATTTACACGTTCCAGTCCAGATCGCACATATGTGTGATACAAGATAAATTTATCACACGGTTTGAAAATGTCTTTATCACTATAGTAAGATTGAATAGGTTTGTAATAAACGGCTATAACAACAAAATCAAAGCAGCTACCTGGTATGTACAAATATTACAGTGAATTGAATGTTTGGTGGCTGCTTCATACTGTACTGTTGAAAATGTCTTATGCTGTCTCCATGTGATTCCATTTTAAAATACAGACAAGCAGTATTGAAAGGAAAAATCACCAAGCAGTATGTTCTTAGTTAATTTTTAGAATAAGTTGGGTGCAATGTCATTATAATACTGGTACTCTCTGTAAGTCAAGTTACTTCAGATTTTCCACAATTGACAGGCCAACATGTCAAACTAATGTATCGCTGCTGACAAGTTTATGATAGGTTACCAGAGCTTTTTGTCAGGAACACTGGTCTGTTAAAGGTATTTCATCCTCAAAACATTTGAGCAATATTTCTGTACAATCCAATAAAGGAAGCTGTAGAAAGGTTTTTGGCACCTGTATTGACAGTTCTACAGGTAGATTGAGACCAAATATCGAGGAAAAGAACAGGAACCAATTTCACAAAATATCGTAAATTTACATTTGCGACTAGCAATTATATCTGTCGTATGTTTACATGTGTTTGGCATCTATTTCAGGCAGTAGATTATATCATTATGGAAAATTATTAGTTGTACTTGGGTCTCACTACACAGATCACTTCCGGGTGAGAGTTCATTCATCACGGTCCACTATAGTTCCTGATTGTGGCACATGTTATGGTTCACATATTCACTCCTAGGAAATGGTGAAGAATTAAAACAATATGTATGTTTAATGGTAAGCCTTCTGGCTGCATTTTGTAATATTGTGCATTGACCTTTTGGGACATGAATCGGTTAATGAACCACCTGTTCGGACCGGTACTACAGCCAGATGCGGTCATATAGCAAAAAACTGAGACGGAAATGTTCACAATTTTGGAGTGAATATAAATGCTTATATAAGTATGTTCGCAATGGTGTATGTTGTTAGTGCCAACAAGAACCCGTTCTATGGGCAATCTTCGCTTGAAGTTGGGCAGTTTAACATGGGTTTCAATGGCAGATGACATCCGTGTAGTTAGACCATAATGTAAAACATGAAATTACTGTTTATCCCAAAATATATAAGTTTAGCAAGCCAAAATGAAAATGTACTAGTGTAGCATCCTTATAAAAGGTAATTACATCGATGTGGATTTGAGCCAAGCATATGGGGGCCCTATTTGGGTAAATATAGCAAACATGTCAATTTTATTTATTTTTATTATTTTTATTTTTATTTTTATTTTATTTTTTTAGGGGTGTGTGTGTGTCAAAATGTATATTCTAGTGTTCTTATATGTAATAAATAAATTGATATGAGTGTCTAAAACTGAGTTTCTTATTGTAAAAGGTCAAAATTCAAGGTCACAAGGTCAATATCCAAATTCACCCTAATTTCTGTGATTTTGTGCATAATGAATTTTTTCGAATGTAGTCATAGTGACAAACAATTTTGATGGTATTGTGAACATATAACATAGTATTCTACTATGAAAGTAGAATTTGTATCTGCCATCAATAATATGTGGATCTTCATGCTGAAATATACAGAGAAAAAAACAGGATTTCAACACTTCATTATGAAACAATTGTTGCCCATAGCAACAATTGATGGAAACTAATATTTTTAATGAACTAACTAGATAATTAGCTTCTTTGTATGTTCCCCATATCAGAACTACTAAAAAGGTCATACATTACCATATAGTGGCTGCTTGTTTGATGGCCATCTATTGTGTGGATGACCAAGGAGTAACAATGTGATATGAAGTTTTATTAGATGGTATGGTGCATCTATCTTTTGGTGTATTGGTTAGAGTTCATAAGTTACACGGCTCTAGTATAGCTTTTCATGGTGTAAATGACCCAAATTATCAAACTGACTTCAAACCAAGTTTGACAAAATCGGTCACTAGACTTTAAGGTCTCACTACACAGATCACTTCCGGGTGAGAGTTCATTCATCACGGTCCACTATAGTTCCTGATTGTGGCACATGTTATGGTTCACATATTCACTTCTAGGAAATGGTGAAGAATTAAAACAATATGTATGTTTAATGGTAAGCCTTCTGGCTGTATTTTGCGCATTTTATTTTGTAATATTGTGCATCGACCTTTTGGGACATGGGTATATAGCGCAAGTGACAGCCGGAGTGAATCGGTTAATGAACCACCTGTTCGGACCGGTACTACAGCCAGATGCGGTCATATAGCAAAAAACTGAGACGGAAATGTTCACAATTTTGGAGTGAATATAAATGCTTATATAATGTATGTTCGCAATGGTGTATGTTGTTAGTGCCAACAAGAACCCGTTCTATGGGCAATCTTCGCTTGAAGTTGGGCAGTTTAACATGGGTTTCAATGGCAGATGACATCCGTGTAGTGAGACCTTATATGAACTGTGATTTAATTGTAGATTTATGGTTACATGCAAAACTAGACTTTACAATGTTTACCAGCTCTCTAGTGAATAAAGTCTTTACTGCATACCCTTACAATTCTATGGTAAAAAAATGGGGGGGGGGGGGTCCTTGCGCCCCCGTGGATTCACCTCTGGCCTTGGGTCGAAGTACCTATAATAGACCTTCAGTTAAAGAAGTAACTCTGAAGAATTAGTTAGAATTTATTCAACATGATGATTAAAATTTTATATATAAACAATAATGTACATATAAATTCAGGTTTCAGGATTTTAATAAATTATTACATCTCATAGATAACAATAATGTACACAAAAACAATAACAACTTACAATAAACATTAACACGAATAACATGAACTGGACAACAGAATCATTTGGAAAACAATCACCAGCCTTTATTATAATGATATTGGGTAAAATTTGTTACAAATCATGAAAATCTTGCTAAGTATGTTCAGAGTATATTTTCATTAAGATTACAGCTAAAAATCATATATCACAAGGATTAAAGTCAAAGGGTCTTCATTCTTGGATCTACATGTATGATAAAAAATATTGTTCTCCCATAAATTAGATTTATTACACGTTATTCTAAATGTTTTGAAGACAACGTTAAAAAATAAATAAATAAATAAAACGCTCACAAACATGCACAAGCTAAAAAAAAGAAAGAAAAAACAACTTTAAAAATCACAACAAAACCCCCACAAACGTACATGTTAAATAACAAGAAGAAAAAAGTGTTGTACAAATGTTTTTATTTTAATGCCCTTTGAAACATTTATATTGCTTGGGTACCAGAGATCAATGGATGGAAAAGTGATGTAAATATTATAGAATTGTTCCAAATTATAGTATGTAAATGTGCTCTCCTATTTCTTCCAAAATCCACCTTTCATTTTAAAACTGCTTTACTACTATATAGCACAACCTTTTGTTCATCTATAGATGTGGCCCAAACCTAGATCATACCCTCCTGTCTTGGACGGAGTAGCCAGCCAAGGCTGGCACCTGTGCCCAGGACAGGCATGCACTACAACAGCTTGTTCTGAATGTGCATGTTAAACTCTCTGACATGACCTGACCATACCCAATGGCCATAATATGTATATCAAATGTAAAGCTGTTGAACTTCATTTTTAGGCAGGGTAAAATAATTTTGGCTATAATAACAGTTTAATGTTAATTTACATATTATTTACGTTTGGCTTAAATTAGTATCAATTTTACAAATCCAATGTGTTACGTATCATTCTCATGTTTGTAGTAGGTAAAAAAAAACAGCATTTTATACAAAACAAAAAAGGTGCATACCATGTAAATTAGGTAGCTTTAAGCATTTTAATGGGATTTCGATTACATGTGAGCAATAACCATCAGAAATTGACAAATTTGTATAAAGGCTTCGTGAGTGTACATACAGCTCATGTTATTTAGTTGTTAATTGCACATGAACAGATTGCGAAAGACAAGTGTATTTTTACGGTTAATGGACACAGAAAATATCCAGCATCAAACTTTGTTTTGTATTAGTGTCATTAAAAATGTAGAAGGTTTCGATGTAACAATGAAATATTAACATTACTTTAAAATAACTTCTAACTCTAAAGTCAAATCTTCACATAATTTTTCAACAACAAAAATATGTGCTTGAGATGGTACACAAATGAACTGCAGTATATATTGCACTTGAACAAATACAATATTTGCTTTCAGTAAGAAAAAAATCCCGATACATTAATGTTTTATATTTTAAATTCTACAGTATATGATGACCACACCTGAAAATTAAAATGAGCCATGCTAAACATTAGTTACAACAATAACAGAATATTAAACAAGCTTCCATTTTGTATCACGCTCATGACAAATGAACATTATTTCACAGAGGACATAACATTGATATAAAATGGTAGTATGCTTAATATTACATTGCTTCAAACACTGCAGGTGAAGATAGTCTTTGATATTGTATGTACAGCTGCAGTGTGACATACCACTTCCTAGTGTGATGTATCACTTTGATACAAAACAGATGATATTGTCAACCAAGAATTAACTTGGTCTATCTGCAATACCAAATATATTGCAGACAGACAGACATTAATTTTTGGTCAACAATATTTCATGTATAGTTTGATTGATTGAATGTTTGTTTAACGACACCCCAGCACAAAAATACATATCGGCTATTGGGTGTCACAAATGGTAATATTTCATGTATAGATAATAATAAAGTGTCATTTCCTGGGTTAAACACCAAACTGAAATGCTGGAGGAGTGTAGTATTAACGGTAATGTCGGGGTCATACCTAGCCTAAAACAAACTGAAATGCTGGAGGAGTGTAGTATTAACGGTAATGTCGGGGTCATACCTAGCCTAAAACAAACTGAAATGCTGGAGGAGTGTAGTATTAACGGTAATGTCGGGGTCATACCTAGCCTAAAACAAACTGAAATGCTGGAGGAGTGTAGTATTAACGGTAATGTCGGGGTCATACCTAGCCTAAAACAAACTGAAATACTGGAGGAGTGTAATATTAACGGTAATGTCGGGGTCATACCTAGCCTAAAACAAACTGAAATGCTGGAGGAGTGTAGTATTAACGGTAATGTCGGGGTCATACCTAGCCTAAAACAAACTGAAATGCTGGAGGAGTGTAGTATTAACGGTAATGTCGGGGTCATACCTAGCCTAAAACAAACTGAAATGCTGGAGGAGTGTAGTATTAACGGTAATGTCGGGGTCATACCTAGCCTAAAACAAACTGAAATGCTGGAGGAGTAATATTAACGGTAATGTCGGGGTCATACCTAGCCTAAAACAAACTGAAATGCTGGAGGAGTGTAGTATTAACGGTAATGTCGGGGTCATACCTAGCCTAAAACAAACTGAAATGCTGGAGGAGTGTAGTATTAACGGTAATGTCGGGTCATACCTAGCCTAAAACAAAATGAAATGCTGGAGGAGTGTAGTATTAACGGTAATGTCGGGGTCATACCTAGCCTAAAACAAACTGAAATGCTGGAGGAGTGTAGTATTAACGGTAATGTCGGGTCATACCTAGCCTAAAACAAACTGAAATGCTGGAGGAGTGTAGTATTAACGGTAATGTCGGGGGTCATACCTAGCCTAAAACAAACTGAAATGCTGGAGGAGTGTAGTATTAACGGTAATGTCGGGGTCATACCTAGCCTAAAACAAACTGAAATGCTGGAGGAGTGTAGTATTAACGGTAATGTCTGGGTCATACCTAGCCTAAAACAAACTGAAATGCTGGAGGAATGTAGTATTAACGGTAATGTCGGGGGTCATACCTAGCCTAAAACAAACTGAAATGCTGGAGGAGTGTAGTATTAACGGTAATGTCTGGGTCATACCTAGCCTAAAACAAACTGAAATGCTGGAGGAGTGTAGTATTAACGGTAATGTCTGGGTCATACCTAGCCTAAAACAAACTGAAATGCTGGAGGAGTGTAGTATTAACGGTAATGTCGGGGTCATACTTAGCCTAAAACAAATGGGGTTGCAGGACAAAAATAATCATGGCACAGTAATAAGACTGGATCTCCTATTAGACAAAAGTGACACCTTTTCTTAATTTTTTGGGTTGGTGGGAGTGCTACTGCTCCCACCCACCCTTCTCCACTAGGTATGGCTCTGAGGTGAAAATCCATGCTGACTTAACCAAACTAGATGAAAACCTTACAATTCTAGTTGTTGATCATTCTATGGACCAGCTCAATACTTCTGTGAACTTTATCCTAATTCTGAATTTCATCCAATAACTGTCTGAGAGTTCAGCACTATTTTGCATTTAAATATTACACCTTGCCCCTTATGAAAGTCTCTAGACTCTAATAAGAGTCTGAGACTTTAACATCATCACAATGACATACAAACTGCATGCATGTGATGTCATTAAAGATTTTAGTCTGTAGACTCTTGAGTTGTATGAAAGCACAGACCCTTATGGGTGCTTCTGTTTGACAAAATTAACACAAATAACGGGGAATCTCATCATCTTCTGTTAACTTGGAAAAACACCTGGCCTGGTGCTTATAAAACTTTTAGAGTCTAGACTCAAGACTAGTCTGATACTTTATCGTCATAACAACGACATCATTAGAGATTGAGTTTGGACTCTTAAATGTTTTATAAGCACGAGCCCTGAAGCAGATGTTACATACACTTAACAGTGTTAGATGTCTTTCCTGTTTCATATTCTACCATGAAGAACCAGGATAAAAACCAAAAGAAGTCTTTGTGCAGCAATGAGAAATTTACATTGATGAGAAACATTGCAGGCATTGAACTAAGCCGAGACCAGTTGTTTAGGTTACCAAAAGATGACCACATGATGTCAAAAAAAGTTGAGAATGGTACTTCGTTTGAGATCCACAAAATGTTATTAAACTACAGTAACACCACCTAAGTATCAATACAATTAGAACATTGACTGAAGAACAGAGTATCGTGCAGTAGTTTTATAGTAGTAATAAGTGGTAGTATTGTAAACATGATGAATGTGTCGCATATATGTATAGGCTACCAGGCACCATATTTTTGAAGCTATTGGCGTGTGCTGTGTGACGTCATAGCCTATGATGGCTTTACGATTTTGTAGCGCTAAGAAAGCTTTGAAATTTCCTAGCCAGGGTCCATGTTTTCAAAGCAATCTTAGCGCTAAGAAATCTTAAAACCATCATAGGCCATGATGTCACTACACCACACACCATAGTGATGTCATAGCGTGTGATGGTTTTACGATTTCGTAGCATTTAGACTGCAACTGAACGTTGTCCACCCATGTCTGTCTTAATCACGAAGAACGACCAAAAAGCTGTCTTAATTCGTGGTGCAGCATGCTCCGTCCATTTGAGAGAATGAACCACTGAAATGCTGTGTAAATAGGTTAGAAGGAATTATTAATACCTTCTAACCTACACTAAGATAGCTTTAAAAATCCCTAGCCAGGTCCATAATGTGGTAACCTTGTACATGGGTTACCCCACACTATACTTATTTCGATGACTGTAACTGATATCTGCAATTATTATACTGACAGAATGATGTGGTCTACGTGCAATGATTCTTAACCCGTATCCTGCCACATTCTTTTTACCAAATTTAAAGAATTTTCACCTGTTCTACATTTCTAGTAATATTATTAAAATCAATTTAGCAAATATTTGGTGTCATTCTAAGACTATTTATTGACATTTTCTTACTTTGTTTTTGGCAAAAATGTCAACAATTATTTTAGAAAACAATTTTTAAATGAAAACAATGCTAACTAACGTCATTGGACATGTATACACGTCAACGGCAGGAAATGGGTTAAGGATGTTACGGATGTTGAGGATGAGGGTTCAATATGAACACAATGCATGTAATAATGTTTTTGATGAATGCAGATAGGTGTCTAAGTACTGTAGAAATATTTCAATAACAAGTATCAGTGTGACGTCCCTGGTCGATCAGCTAGACCAACCAAGTAACCTTTGACCTCACTTTCATAGTCCGAGCTGTCTGGTTTTTCTGTGAGAACCCATGTGTCATCGGAGTTCTTCACTTTGAAGCGACAAATAGGACACGTGTTGTGACTGACATTCCTGTAAAAATAGGACGCTTCATTAGAACTTGTTTATACAAAACACCTATTATATAATTATGCTATGTTTATTAGAACTCGTGAATATCGTATTTCTCAATTCATAAGTTGTGAAGAGCGACCGTTTGGCAATTTTCTGTTTCAATCTTCACAACTCGTGGAATAAATGGCAGAACAAACACAAATCATTTGTGCGATTATGGGTTGGGGTGTGTGAGATTGGAGTGACAGTACAGATTTTTCATAACTCTCCACTTTGTGAACTCATATTCACAATTTGGAACTTATGAATTCACGATATTCACAAGTCCCAAATGAACGCATCATAATACTCTATAATAGGCCAGTGATAAAATAATTCATTCTAAAAGCCGTCATTGTTGAAAAACAAATTCACTTTGAGAAAATAATTATCAATGTCCACAAAACAATACAAGCTATGGCCCTCATTCCCCCACCCCTCCCACAGATACACTAGTGCTTCAAATGAGTTCTCAACCCTCAAGTCACATCCTGTCCCAATTTATCCGAGAAACAATACTCGTCATTCAGTTTCTTTAACCACCTTAACAACAATTTATTTTATTTTATATTGTGAAATACTTTATTTTCAAAGGCTTACATTTTCGTGGTTTAGCTAAAAAGCACATTTCGTTGGGTATTTAAATTTGTGGATCAAAAAGGTAGTATCATAACTTCATATTACTTGTATACAATTATATTTTCATTGTGTTTTTAAGCGGCATTCTCATTATGTGATTAGTCGCACCGACTTTTTCGCATGCGATTTGTTGTAGGGACTCGAATTGTGTGTGTAGAAAAACGTTACATCATAAGATTCCATCATGTCAAACAAAGCTCATCAGTTTAAAAATATTTTGTGGGAAATGTAAGTGCATACAAATTTTCACTGAAATAAAGAAAACATGAATGTAGACAATTTACTGATGGTATTATATAAAAAAATAATTACTGACCACATCTGGGCAATAACAGGTTTTATGGACCCATGAAATGCAGACAAGCATACCAAAAAACCCAGAGGTGACAAAACTGAACGGTTGAACTTTAATGTAATTTGACTGGCCGAGAGCTTACGATATGTCATGAGAAATAGAACATGTTCTAATCGGTACGATTCCGACACGACTTGTTGTATTGACTAAAGTCGTTCCGATTTAGGTGTTCTCACAGTACAATTCCATCGCATGCGACAAGTCGGTTCAACTAATCGCATAATGAGAACGCCCCTTAAAATTCGTTCACAGCACTAGTCTATGAAAATTAGACCACCATGAATAAAAGTGATACCACGGTACATTTCCAAATATCCTGTTCTAATTGAACTACAGAAACTTACCAACATTAACTACCGTAATTGTGACTGATATGTAAGGAAAACTCACCAAGAATCAATACATATTTCACAAAATTCGTGGCTGCATGTCAAGATTATTTCGGATTTTCGGTCCATGCAAATACAGCATTCGTTTTCATCATTAACCCCAACACGTTCTGTGTCAAACCTGAAACAATAAAACAAATTAAAGTTAAAACATTCCTATTATCTTACTGTGTTTACTGTGGTAGAAGCCATCAAAATGTGAATGTGTGACTAGTCTCATCTGATTACGGAACATTAACAAACAGATGTTTAAATTTATTTCTCATATATGCACGTTAGCATGTTGAGAGTTCTGCCATAAAAACTACATTGTTTCCATTAGTAGCAAGAGATTTTTTTATATGCACCATCCCACAGACAGGATAACACATACCACAGCCTTCGATATACCACTTGTGGTGCACTGGCTAGAACGAGAAATAGCCCAATGGGGCCCAGTGACAGTGATCGATCCTAGACTGACCATGCATCAGGCAAGAACTTTATTACTGGGTTACATTACTGATCAGATAACTCATCTCTCCGCATCTCCTTAACACAAAGCTTTCTGATCTTAATTTCATGATGTCACACACGCTTACTTTTCAAAGATCGTTGATGCTGTGATGTCTTCGGGGGTTTGTCCAAGGGGAGAGGGGCTCGATGCCAGACAGCGGACTTGTTCAGCTATCTCCCTGTACATGACAATGTACTGATGCAGATTCAGAGCCCGGGAAGACTCCACCTTGTTATTCTGTGTGTTAATCTGGTAATATAAACAACAAGTACTAGTATAGTAATAATAACAGTAATAATAACAACTTTAATATAATTAATATATACATGTATACGGAACTTCACATACATTATTTTCGATTCCTATGTATTGCACAGGTTTATTTTGCACAAGAATATATGAATGCAATATATAGGAAGTGAAAACAACAGATGGTGAAGTTCTGTATTTATTACATACCTTCTTTTATTTTTTATAAAAACTTTTTAATTTAACATCATAACTACACTTTCTTAAATCTATTCATCAATCCTCCTTTATTGGATTTACTTAACTGCGACAATCTTGTGTAATGTTTCAAATACGATGTGACGTAATTTGTAAATTAGACATGATGTCAGTAATAAAAAAGGTGCTAACTCCAGTAAAAATAAAAATGGAATTCCCCATTTACAAGTTTTGGTCCAGATCGCACATACATGTATGTGTGATACAAGATAAATTTATCACACGGTTTGAAAATATTTTCAACACATTTTATTTACGGTTACGGTATATGGTGTCGTACATATGGTTAAGGACCACACAGATATTGAGGGAGGAAACCTGCTGTCACCACTTCATGAGCTACTCTTTTCGATTAGCAGCAAGGGTTTTTTATATGCACCATGGCACATACCATGGCCTTTGATATATCATTCGTGATGCACTGGCTGGAGCGAAAAATAGCCCAATGGGCCCACCGACGGGGATCGATCCCAAACTGACCGAGCATCAAGCGAGCGCTTTACCACTGGGCTATGTTCCGCCCCTAAAACACAATGATGATAATACAGAGAAGAAAGTGGGTTACAAAAAAACAAATCTGAATATTTTAATACTGATAGTTGGGTACTGAGATTGGCACTAGGGTTATGGATGCACAATGGTCAGAATGTGACGGGCCCCCATTCAGAATGTATGCAAAGTATCAGGCGAAACCATATCATAAGTTTGGGATTGACAAACAGTGGAAAACCCAAAAACTGAACAGTCCATTAAACATAAGGAAAACTTTAATTTTTAATAATAATGTTTAAAAACCTGGTAATAACAATAACAACAACAATAAATAAAAAGTGGCAAACATTAACATGCATATAACCAATAGACCGAAATAAGGGAACACTTGATATTATAGATCAAACTATCACTATCATAGTAATGTCATACAAAGGTGTTATGTGGGACTGAATGCCAGTAACACTGTTAACTTCCTGGGGTTTTTTAGCTGCAGTCACTCTTTACTGTTGTTATTTATGTGATATTGTAGTTATTTCCATCAATATAAATAATACACCAGATAATATGTATAATATTACAGTATTAATACCTGACAGGTATAGGTAGACAGGTAACCAACGTAATATTTTTGGATCAAAACACAATGACTACAGAACTATAAGACACTGTCTTCCTTATAGAGTGTACCAGTACATGTCAAACAACACACTTTTAAAATGATTAAATACAAAATAGCTAGGAAACAGGATACAATCTTTTTAATTTTGATGGCTCTTGTAGGTTAATATGTATTTTGTTTGATGACACTACTACAGCACACTGAGTAATTATAACCAGCTACTATTGGATGTCAAACATTTAATAAGTTTGACACATAGTTTTAAGAGGAAACTTGCTATGTTTTCATTTATCAGCCAAAGATCCTTTATATGCACTTTCCCCACATATAGAACAGCACATACCATGGCCTTTTAAATACCAGTTGTGGGTAGTTCTGTCCACCATACATTTGTGCTGAACTGTTTTCCAAACAAACACAGATAGTTATGCTTGACACTGACTAAGAGCTGGGCGGTATACCATATATACTGTTCAGTATCGGTATCATGTCAATACCGATTTACCATACCGAGCATATCTTAAAATACATAAATTTTGGTATTGAAATTTTTTTTCCACTACAGAATATTTAGTAAAGCAGTAACAATACATCTGATGAATGCAAAATGGCTGAAAAGAAGTGCAGATGGATATTGTTCTTCCTCACAATCGACATACAAACATCTACATACATTTTGTGTCAACTTAAAGTATGAAATTAGCCTTAACTCAGACATGCATCTAAAACCGATTATACCGAAAATACAGCTCGATATCAGCATCGGTATCGGTATTTTGTCATTACCAAATAACGTACCGATACCGAGGTAAATCACCAAAAAAAATACTGATACCGATCCTAAATGTTCAATACCACCCAACTGTAACTGTGACACCCACCTTGAGACAGCGAACTCGGACTGTAGCCTTCCAGAAAACTGATGTGTCAGTCCCCTTTTTAATGTGAAACTGTAGCTGCTTACCTCGATGGTCGGTAAATGTGTTAGTTCTGAAAAATAAACACCACTAATCAAACATTTTTTAAAACATTCCAATACTGACACATAGGTTAATTAACATTGTCTTGTCTGTCTCTCTCTCCCTTTCTCTCTCTCTCTCTCCCTTTCTTTCTTTCTCCCTCTCTCCCTCACTCACTCAAAGACAGAAGTTTTACAATTTTTGCACTTGCTTCTTTATCATTTTCCTTTAGTGGTATTATGACTTTTAAGATGTGTGGAGCTGCTTTGCTTTGATACAAAAATTTCACATGGAATTAGTATCAGAATAAGTCCTACTGGAAAGACCTTTCAAAGTTGTGCTCTTTTGAAGTTGAATTTTTTTTTTATTTTATAAATGCACTCATATATCCAGTTAATCAATGTGCTCTAGTGGTATTGTTAAACTAAACAAACTTCCTTTTTTCACATATACAGACAAAGCTTAAAACTAAGTAGCCATCAAAAGGAGTATAAAATGCCCTTTTAAGATGGGTGATTGCTTAATAATTTCTTTTTTAAAGGTGGTTTTTAATATATTAGATGATTTTAGAGATTAAAATGTGGCTGCTAAATACAGGTGTCCGCTAGAACAGGTTTGACTATATTTTAAATAGTTTTTTGTATTGTTTTAAGAGTTGAGTGGAACCAGTGTTTCTCAAATTTAGGGTAGCTCTGTGAATATACTGGTACTTGTTGCAATGACAAATTGGATGTTGATCACACAAACCGTGCATGAGAAAACAAACATCACATCATTTAAAGCCTATATATAATAATAATAATAATAATAATAATACAATTCTTTAGTTTCAGAGGGTAAATACATTCTGTACAAGGTGACTGGTACATGAGGGCCTCTCTAATCTATACATGATATTATACATACATACATTCAAAGAAACAACATCAACATACATGTAATATGTATAGCATGAGGAACAATAGCATATATTATGAATATTTAAATAATATTTAAATCAATTTGTTAGGAAACTTGAGTCAGTGATAACTCAATACATCATAATTATTTTAACAAACACATCAAAATTAACAACAAAGGTATATCTTAAAATCGATTATTATTTGAATAGTGCTTAAATAACTGGATTTGAATGAGGCGAGGGATTGAGAATATTTCATCTTTGAAGGTAGTGTGTTCCACAGTTTAGCTCCCCTGCATGAAAAACTATGGCGATAAAATTCTGTTTTTGGTTTTAATTCATAAAGAGATACAGGTAAAACATCTACTAACATTTCATTGAGTTCAGTGACAGAGTCGCAGAACTGTTTGTAAGACAGGGTGGTCAGGTGTTTCAAGATGTCCAGGTGAGCGTACAGTTGTTCTGGAATGACAGCTGGTGCGTCCGTGGCGCTTGGTCCCTGGCCCATTTCAACTTATGATAAAACACTGAATAAAGAGGAAAACATCAACATTAATATACTTTGTACTTTGTAAGCTTGGTAAGTGGGTGGGTATAGTGCTCTCCTGATGCAGGGTTGGTCTAGGATCGATCACTGTCAGACGATCCATTGGGCTATTTCTCGTTCCAGCCAGTGAACCATGACTTGTATATCAAAGACTGTGGTATGTGCTATCCTGTCTGTGGGAGGATGTATATATAAGATCCCTAGGTACTATTGGAAAAATGTAGTGGGTTTCCTCTCTAAGACTATATTTCAAAATTACCAAATGTTTGACATCCAACAGCTGATGACTAATAAATCAATGAGCTCTAGTGGTGTCGTTAAACAAAACAAACTTTTTTATATGAATTTTTGGAAAATTTATAACTGCCTAAACTGTAGATCGCAATATATGGTGTACCAGTATGTCCAGTCTTCTGTCATACCTACTGGTATTGGCAAAAAATATGTTTTTAAATGAAGGAAATATTTTATTTAATGACGCACTCAACACATTTTATTTACGGTTATATGGCGTCAGACATATAGTTAAGGATCACACAGATATTGAGAGAGAAACCCACTGTCGCCACTTCATGGACTACTGTTTTCAATTAGCAGTAAGGGATCTTTTATATATGCACCATCCCACAGACAGGATAGTACATACCATGGCCTTTGTTACACCAGTTGTGGAGCACTGGCTGAAACAAGAAATAGCACAATAGGTCCATCGACGGGGATCAATCCTAGACTGACCACGCATCAAGCGAATGCTTTACCACTGAGCTACGTCCCGCTCCTTTTTTTAAATGAAATGACAAAAACTCTGCCAAATAAACAATGTTACCATAAATAAGTTAACAACCTGCACCCATATTTTCAAAGCTATCTTAGCACTACAAAATTGTAAAACCATCGTAAGCTATGACATCACTATGGTGTGTGTACTCTAGTGACGTCAAAGCCTACGATGGTTTTATGATTTCGTAGCATTAACTTAGCTTTGAAAATCCCTAGCCAGGTCTGGATCTCCAAGACAGACTAGACTTCAGTTAAATTTGATGAACTGAAACTCTGAGCAGTTTTCAAACAACCAATTCAGTTGTAAATAGCGCACTTTTATGGACATGCAAATATACTGTACACTGAAGCCTGAAAATTATGAAAATTTAAATGAATTTGAATTTTATATGAATAATTAGGGAACATTTTGTTCAGTATCGCATCGCGATTCGCTATGCATGTAAATTCAGAGTTCACTACACATTTAAAAAATATTAAACAGTAGTCAATTGACTAGAAATATCGCAAATCAAGGTTTTGGAAACAAAATGTTCCCTGATAATCCATTTTATTTTTAAGTCTATCGAAAACCATTCCATAAACTAGAAAATAATACTGTGCATGTTCATTGGCACATTGCAGTCATCCAATGCATTTAATGACAATGATATTTAGTTTATTCAATGTAGTATCAACTAATAAAACATTCCTATAAATGTCAAAATCCTACAATGTCATCAATCCTTGTTGCAGTATTTTGTAACCAAATGTGACAGACATGGTGATATAACACACACACTGATTGCTACTAACACTTATTATGCTTATAGTTTGTTTATTTTGTTCAACAACACCACTAGAGCACACACAATTGTCAAAAAGTAGATCTACTAGATAACCATGGCTTATCCAGTCCATTCCAATAAGCCGACGACTTCCAGATTAAAAAAAAACACATGCAGTGTCTGCAATACCTTTTTGAACTTTATATTAGAAAGACCCTGCCCAAAACCACAGAAGTCTGGTGATGTAAAAATACTGAGCACGTTCTATGTCTTCTGCTGCCAGATCTATACTTTGTGCCGGGACAGACGCATTGTGTATTGTTACATTTGATTCAGTTTCAGTGCGTTTCTTTTTTAATTTGTACCATACTCACCAGACCCTAAATGCGATGGTTGCCCAACGGACTATCTTTGTAAAATTCTTAGTTGCCTTTAGCCAATAATTTTCAACCCTGATACTTAGGGCCTCCACGAGTCTAAAATATCGGACTCAAATACTCGAGGTCAAACTCGACTCTGACCTGAGTACCCGACACTTACACTAAACAACATTGAAACTAATAAGGAATAAAGTGAAATAGCATTATGCATCTTATTTCCAGCGCTGAACATGAATGCCAAATCACGCCATTGTATTGCATTCCACACATTCAACTTAGTCTTTTATTTTACTTCATGTCTCAAAGCCCTAAAATGTAACTGGCAGCACAAATATTGCAACATGACATTAAAAAAAAGGATAGTTAAATGAGATTGCTCTTCCTTGCACGGGTACTCCAAGTCCTATGGACCAGGGCTTCTAGAATTTTATGAAAATTCACTAGCCATGGGATCAGTGATTTTAAAAATGTACTAGCCATAATTAAAAATTCACTAGCCCTACTTTAAATAAATACAATTTTACTAATAGTAATAATCAGATATGTGACCTAAAGAGGGAGATTGAGCTTATAAATTCTTAGATTTGGGGTGGAAAGAGGGGTCAGGATATTCACATTTACGAAATATGTAAATGCAACATTTGACAAGGTTTGGTTTCCACTAGCCGTCGGGCTAGTTATAGTAATTATTTACTAGCCCAAACACCGAATATCACTAGCCATGGGAGTGGGGCTACCATAATCTAGAGGCCCTGTATGGACGAAGTTAAGTATTGCTAGACTCAGATCGTGCCCGAGTACTCGAGCACTCATGGAGGTCCTACTGATACTGGCAGATAATGTACACGAGGTATATACATTTTGCCATCATTGAGGAGCTTTACCAACAGCACAAATGTCGGTGATGCTCCTCACCTTCGGTAACTTATATCTAAATGACAGTAATTACTGTTGGTGCCATCGTTAACTTTGAGCCCTGAAAATGTATACATTTGGTATATATTATCTGCCAGTATTTAACATTTAAATATTTGAAATATGTCTACATACAGCAAAATAACCTTTCAGTCATATTTATTTGCTGCAAAAGTAGCTTTTTCGCTATACAGTTATCTCTGATCGCAGGGAGCCAAATAACCGTCCATATGTCCATCTAGCTCTCGAACGGCAGAGGACTCGGGTTAGTACATTGGTTGGTCCACCCATACCATGAGTCGTGTTAACAACAGTTATGTGGTGAGAAGAAGAAGGAAATGTTTTATTTAACAACACTCAACACATTTTATTTACGGTTATATAGCATCAGATTATGTGGTGAGAGATATGTTTGGGGGGGGGGGGGGGGGGGACGGGGAAGAGTTGTGATCATGTTGGGGTAGGATCCATGGCTACGCCAGTGTTATAATGAGACTGAATTTCACAGGAGTAGGTCAACTCGCCCCAAAACCAATTCACCCCTACCAACTCAACCCAGCTGTTGATCAACTTGCCCCACACTGTTTAGTCAACTCATATCATTACTGTTTTATTCATTAAATATACCAATATTTTAAGCAATAATGTGCATTAAATAGTGTTGAATATGTACACCAATCGAGTTCAAAAGACTTGCCTGATCATTCCTTTAAGGAAATAAGGGACAAACCCACAAACGTCATTAACATAGGCTTGACAGTTCATTCATCATTTTAATAGATTATTGTTTATTTGAGATTAGGATCTCCCCAATATAAAACCATTTTAATAAGTGGTCATAATAACAGTTTCACTGTAATATTAGTAAATAAAATGACACCAAACTTGTAGACGTCCATTTTTAATTTCGTCACAATTATTTACGGACAGTAAAGTTTGGGGCAAGTTGTCCAAACACTAGGGCGAGTTGGTAGGGGGCGAGTTGGTTTTGGGGAAAGTTGACCAGCATTTCAGCATTTAATTTCACTATACTTACCATTTGTGACACCCAATGCCCTATGCCCCATGTGTATTTTTGTGCTGGGGTGTCCTTAAACATTCATTCATTCAATTTCACAATGTGCTCACCTGTCATAAAACAAGCTGACTCGGTAGTGAGTTATACAGTAAACAATCAAAGACTGATGATCATGGTACATTGCTGCAATGATGACTGATGCGGGAGTGACGGACAAAAGCTCTGACTTTGAACTTTGATAATCATGACAGATGAGATGAGAAGAATAAATAAAATTATTTGCTGCAAAATTATTCACTAAAAGCATATATTATTTTTTCATTAATTTTACTAACCGAGATTTTCTAGAATCAGTGTACTATTCTAATTAACCCACAGTTATATAACTGATATTTTCAATCGTAAGAATTCACATTTTCTGTTTTTGGATGGTGACTAACATTTGGAGTTGTCTGCCTTGACAAGAAGAAAACAAAACAAACACAAAAACCATGTCTTAAACCCGAACCAAGTCTAGAATAAGGACTTGAGTAGCTTTCATGTGTCAGTTATTTTGTCAGTTAAAAGGGTAATATTCGATTAACAACACCTGTGCGTTTCTTATTATCTACGTCTAACATATGTTTTTGTGACTCATAAAGAGAGTTTAAAAAAAAAAAAAAAAAAAAAAAAAAAAATGGACCCCCCCCACCTCTCCATAGGCCTACACACACATGCGCACGCACGTACATAGGCACACGCAAACACCAAAAACATTTTGTACCAAGTAGCTACTCTTATTTAAGCGTGTAGCTCAGTGGTAAAGCACTATGTGACTGTGATTACCCCCCACCCAGTGTTCCATGACTGGTATAATACCGTGATGTATATTATTCTTATATATCAATGGCAAAGTCATAATAATTTAATGATAATATAAACGATCCCATAATTTCTCCTTTCCGTGGGAGTGACCTATAAGGCAATGGGTTTTCTGTGTCTATTAGCCAAGTTAAGTGTCAAAGTTCAGATGTTAACCAAAATTTAATGCTGGAAACGGCATGCACGAATATGTGTATGTGTGTGTGTTTGCGTGTCATTGTGTGTATGTATGTGTAATTATTTTTTCAGTCAAAAACATTAACATATTCAAAGATGTATAAGCTTGTATGCAAGACCATGCTCCTATCATTGAGGCGCAAATATGCATTATTAGGGAGCGGGGATAGCAACGGCAACATACGTTTATTTATCTATGTATCTATCTACCTATCCCTCCCTATCTCCCTCCCTCCCTCCCGTCCTCCCATCCTCCACGCACGCACCCACCCATCTATCTATCCGTTCGTCCGCACACCCACCCACCCACCCATCCATCCATCCACCTAAAACCTACCCATTCATCCATCCATCCATCCATCCATCCACCCAAAACCCATCCACTCATCCATCCATCTATTTATTTATTTGGGCGGGACGTAGCCCAGTGGTAAAGCGCTCGCTTGAAACGCGGTCGGTCTGGGATCGATCCCCGTCTGTGGGCCCATTGAGCTATTTCTCGTTCCAGCCAGTGCACCATGACTGGTATATCAAAGTCCGTGGTATGTGCTATCCTGTCTGTGGGATGGTGCATATAAAAGATCCCTTGCTACTAATAAAAAAAATGTAGCGGGTTTTCACTCTTAGTCTATGTTAAAATTATCAAATGTTTGACATCCAATAGCCAATGATTCATTAATCAATGTGCTCTAGTGGTGTCATTAAACAAAACAAAACGAAACAAACCAAAAAATATTTGTTTATTTATTTATTTATTTATTTATATTCACTACTACTTATGTTGAGGTAATTAATACGTAGGCTTAGCATTATGTATAGTCATCATTTGGGCAGTCCCCCCCCCCCCCCACACACACACACCACCACCACCCACCCACATTAGTAACATCAATTTGCGGATCCGGGACTTTGGAAAGAAACATCGAAATAAAAGAGTTTGGGTTTATGGAATGCTAAAACCACGTAGAGTCGAGAGCATGGGTTTGAGGATTCGAAGAAAGGGCTGTTTAACAATTATTACATAACATAATGAATTTTTTCTTTCTTTTTTCTTTCTTTTCTCCCACACAAATCTATGAAATTTACCTCAATTGACCTCTGACTTTAAATCCAATGCATTTATGGGGATGATTGATAAAAAGGAAGATGTAACCCTCGTCCCGCGGTTTCCGTGAATGCTATTTTCAGTTTCAATTATTTTATTTCAATCAAGCATTATTATGATTTCTTAAAGGAATGGACAATTAAGGCATTTAACCTGGTATGCATATTCAACGATATATAATTCACATTATTGCTTAATATCAACAAGTATAATCGTATAGTTAATTAATAAAACGAATAATTGTGACGGCTATTATATATAACGTTCGCAGCCATTTTGTATCATCCCAGTGAATACGCCCTCTGGCGAGCTGGTGGTTACGTAATACCTAACGTGTCACGTCAGGAATTAGTCTTCGAACTGAAGAAAGAAAACATACCTGATTTTTCCGGATGCATCGCAATATTCTGTAATAATAGTCATCCCAGTAAGCCAGCAACAATTATATATTATTTTTAATACAAAATAAACCACCATTGTCAAAGTGTTGAAAAAAACTGTATTATGTTTTGTACATAAATTAACCCACGTACTGAAATAATAATCAGAGTGTTTTCTTAGTTAATTGGTCTTTTCTTTCCGTGGCCTGTACCTGTGGTTCCTGATTGGCAGGTGTATCTTTAGGCGGTCCCCAGACACTGTGTCTAAGCACACTAAAAAGACGAACCTCTTTTATTAAGATCACAGGGTATTGTGTGTTAACCGCACGGACACCCCTCTAATCGTAATTGATCAGCCACCCTGCTTTATTACTGTAAGTAATTCTGTAAAACCCTTGATTAAGTAGACTTTCCCATCTAAAATCACAAAACTGACCAATTACGTAGTCCCAAAGAAAAGAAAATTATCACTTGGGTATTCTGAGTGGTCGTTTTTGCTCGAACGTAGCATACCAGTAGGCCTAATAATATGCATTTTTTTCTTTGGATTTAAAAAAAAAGAAAAATACTATAACTCCATTTCGTTCTATTGATGCAAATTAAAATATATTTAGTTAAATAGTTTATTATACTATCAAGTCATTTATGTTGTTTTACAAGTCAGGTTGACGAAAGCGAAGCGCCTTGTCGTAAATTAGAGCGTTTGTTTACACTGTGCATAGAGGAGATGGACGGAGCTGACGTCACTTCGCCCCAAGCTATACCACCGGACGTCACAAAAACGAAACAAAATGGCTACCCCCAGTTAGCAGGAATAATCGTGGGTTTTTTTATTAACTAAAAAATTACTCTTTTTTCATTTGTTAGTGTCAGTATGTGTTGGTGGTCCGGGTATGCATCTTTCTAACATATAAAGCTCTTGTTGAGTTTACTCTACCTTTAAAGCTATTAAAGTTGTTTTAACTCTAATAGCTTTAAAGGTAGAGTAAATGAATGAATGAATGAAAGAATGAATGAATGAATGAATGAATGAATGAATGAATGAATGAATGAATGAATGAATGAATGAATGAATGAATGGAATAAAATTCGATGATGGATGGATGAATGTGGAAGAACTGTCAATGTTTTCGAAATACCTCCCATAATCTATTAGTATTAACATTGAAAAAGAAACGGCATCAAAATAGCAAAATAAAAAAATTATTTATGTGTACTTAAATTTTAACTAATAAAATTCCGCATTTTATAAAAATAATATGTCCTTTTGTCTGGTCCAGTCCGTTTATTCTTCCTTTATATACGAAAATTAATACGTCACTGATTTATGTGTACACATAATAGACTGGGAAGTGAGAAAGAATTGAGATCTAAATTAGTGGTCATTAAGTCCCCGACACATCAAAAGGACTGCGGACGAAGGTAAGTTTGTTTTTATTTTTATTTTTATTAGAATTTCTTGTCTGAACCTATCTGCTGGTCTTTATGCAGTAAATCCCACGTATACTGGGCAGAATGACACACCTGTCACCTGCACAGGTAGAGTTGTGTCACGGTGAATCGGACTGTATTTTGAGTTCGGAAGTGTTCAGATCCGTTCACTCTTTGATCTCGCCGTCACTCCTGTCAAATGATGTAACCCAGCAAGACTAAACGATGTTTTTTATTTTGCAAGTTTGAAGCCGTTTCTTTTTAAATGTTAATAGATTATGGGAGGTATTTCAAAAACATTTGACAGTTCTTCCACATTGATCCATCAATCATTTCATGCATTCATTAATTCATTCATTCATTCATTCATTTATTCATTCACATTCGGAATGAGTCATGTTTTATGTTTTAAAATAGCAAATGTATTAATAATGAAATAAATACTAGATTTCCATTCAATTAGTCCTTCAGGGTTGTTTTTTTCAAAATGGTGCCAAAGGCAAAAGATAAAATTTTATTTTTATAATTTTAAGAAATTGCAAATACCACTCGTCAGTCATCATGTACAGCTGAGTATTGTAATTTCGAGACCCTAAGGTTTGACTTGATTGGAAGAACCATACTTTGAAACTGACAACAATAAAAATGTTACTTACCTATACAGTGCTGTCCAGTGTATCGGCGCACCTAAGTATTCAAGGACCATTTTCTATGTGAACACTGTGAAATATTTAATAATATGTGTCTCTCACCAATGAAGCAGTGCATAATCTGAAATACACTACAAATTGGTTTATGTCTGTAGTAAATAAACATTTTAAAATGGTGCATAAATATAGGCACTCCCTTGTATCCAAAATGATTTGCATGTCCGGTGATTCGGCGCAGTAGGTGTGGATTGTTGAACCCGCTATTTATAGACTGCCCTTGACCTCAGTTTTAGCCCATAAACGCTACACTATTGTCCCAGAATTATTTTAGTACTTTTTTGTTTTGTCTTTTTTTATCTTGTTAAAAATATTACAGTGAAAATTAACGATCACACATGACCCATCTCATGATCAGTTTCGGAATCGTTTTCTTGAGTGGCACAGTAGTGCAGATGCATACATGTTCATTGTCATGCATGACTAACATGGATTTTATTGTTCTCGGGTAGATTGTGCACACACGTGGATCTCATTTCGCTTTTATTTTTATAACAATGTGACAATTGTGAACTGGAATAACTGTCAGTTAAGGTGTAAAACTTTCGTTTTGTTTGCATTTGTCTGTGTTTTCCTTTTCAGTTTAAATAAAAATAACCGAACAAAAATAATGACTGTTTACTATAATTTTTAAAATGCGGGAAAGGTGTTTTTAGACTGGTTCTTAATATCAATAAGGCTGACCTACTTCGCGTTTATATACACGAAAACAGGTGAATGATTTATTTTGAAATTATGATATAATTATTGATAATTCTAAAAAAAAAAAAAAAAAAATTAATTGCACCCGTAACGATAAATATGTTGATACTTGATTAACCATTAAAAAAGGAATTGAACTTTAATTCGTTAAAAACACCGACAACATGACAACTTCCTAAGCATACCATCGGACGCACTGATACACAGGATTCATCGGACGCACTGATACACAGGATTCATCGGACGCACTGATACATCGGACACGGTTGTACAAAAATATGTTTATAGTAATGTCAAATGAAATAAAGTCCACAGGAACACTGCTGATATGAGAAACACCATTCCAAACAAACTACCCCTAAAAAAACAAATGGTGTCAGGTTAGAGGACTGTAAAGTCAAGAGTAAACACAGTGATGTAACATTCAATTGAGATCACTTAAACTTAAAGTTTAACTTAAGTTAAAAGAAATGTTTTGTTTGTGGCGAATTTTATTACATTTCTTTTTATTACAATATTATATAAAGTGATATAAAATGAAAAATGCTTTTAGTAGTCAATAGTTGAAAGCATAAAAAAACGAATTTCTGGCATTATATTTATACCCACTCTCAAGTTAATCTGTCAGTGCTTTATTCTGATAAGACCCCCAACTCTGTTATTACTCATTTGATTACTTTATGGTGTCCTTACAGAGTCCCTCCCAATGTGACTGAAAGCTGTAATTTAGCTGTCCAACCCAGACCATTTTTGTTTACTCCTGTATTTTTGATGATGCTGGGTTTCGTTTCGAGGGTGAAAACAGGAATTAGTGAAAACAGTTAAAAACTATATATTAAAAAAAATCATTTTGTTCTGGTTATACCTGTTTGTAGTGTATTATTTATGTGAAACTTGTTTGTAACCTCTTAATTGGTGAAGCGTGAGCATGCTTGCAAATTTCACGAAACTCGCTGAGTCTCGAACTTAGAATACTCTTGATTTTACAATACTCGACCATATATAAGTCCTGACAAAGTTATTTTATTTTATTTATTTAGTATTTTTTATATTATTATTTTGCAATGAAAACCCCCAAAGAAACCAGGGGTATGCCTTTATCGGGGGTGGCCGGGGATGAACATCTAGGATCTATTTTATTATCATTATGACCTCACGTGTGTGTGCAGGAAATTGTACAGGGGGTCTGGACTGTGGCAAGTAAAGTTTTTAGGACGCGGGGGGGGGGGGGGGGGTCTGGTCATATTGATGAATGGTTGATTTGCCCGAAATTTTACCCAGATAAAAACTGCCCAAATTTCCCCCACTGTTTTGCACGAATTTGGGGTAAGGGGGGGGGGGGGGGGGACCCCCCCCCCCCCCCCCCCCGGGTCGTACACCCATGTCTGCACACATATCTGGGCCTTACCTGTAAATCCATATACATGTAGGTTCAGCAGTTTTGAAATTTGAATCTTATCAGTGGCATAGGAAGGTGCCAAAAAGTGTGGGGGGGGGGGGGGGGACACACTTTTATATTTACACACTTTTATACTATTACAAAGCAAATGTAAAGCAAAATATCTGAAAGGGGGGGGGGGGGGACACATGCCCCTTGCCACTACCCACTTCCTACGCCAGTGCTTATTTTAATTTCTGAAGTACTAACTTGAGAAGTGGAACAAAATTATGTTTACAAGTGGCTTATTTCCACCAATGTTTTTAGATGATAAAATAATAATAAATAAATATGTACATTCCCCAGCCAATACCACCACCCCACAAAAAAAAAGAGACACAAAACATATTTGGACTGGTAATTGGTATTACATGTACATTGTATTTTGTTAACACATTGTATTATCTTATTTGGTAATTTTACATTGTATTACTATTACATATACACACTACAGGACTATGGTACATGAACAAGCACTCTCTTTAACTTATTACAATGTGTTTTGTTAATACTGTAGCACTGGTATTACATTGTGTATTTGAACTGGTACTACAAAGTATTCTGTTAATGTGCATGTAGAACTGGTAAATTGTATATTTAAACTGCATGGTTAAAATATGGGAAATGCCACCTTGGAGAAAATAAAGTTTTAAATCTCAAATTAGGCCCAGGATTTAAATTTTAAAAGTTGGAAAAACACACAAAAACCAAGAATAAAAACAAAAGGGTCAAGTTAGGATAGCAACGGAGTATATACTAATTATCGTTTCATGACAACCTTAATTACATACTAATTATTTTTCAAAAACTGAGGTGGGTCAGTTATTAATTTTACTTTTAATTGAGAATTTAAGGGCCCATGCATACATGCAGTCTATCCACCTTAGTTTCATAGAGGAAAAAAGGGAAGAGGAGGTTGCTTCTGACAACTTTTAGTATATAACCGTTTGTGTAAGGTTATTTATTTTAATGGATACACAACTTTACATCCTGTTTAATTCCTGTTTAATTTGTGCTTAAATTAGGTACGGATTCTTGGTGAAGTGAGTGCCAGCACATCACAAATTTTATATTATCGGTTATTTAATTACATAAACATTGCATATAATATTGATTAAGTAGAAGGTGCTTTTTTTTTCTCTTTTTTTTTCAGTTTATTCTGTTTTGAATATAAAATATGATATAATGTTTTGTAGCCTATGAGAGATTCCTGTTGAAAAATATTATCCAAATTGTTTTAAGCACATATGCCTTATTTAACATGGGCTTAAGTAAGGGAAATCCCAGTACATGTATGCAGTGCATTTTGTTAATATGTAACCGGCCTCGGTGGCATCGTGGCAGGCCATCAGTCTACAGGCTGGTAAGTACTGGGTTCGGATCCCAGTCGAGGCATGGGATTTTTAATCCAGATACTGATTCCGAACCCTGAGTGAGTGCTCCGCAAGGCTCAATGGGTAGGTGTAAACCACTTGCACTGACCAGTGATCCATAACTGGTTCAACAAAGGCCATGGTTTGTGCTATCCTGCCTGTGGGAAGCGCAAATAAAAGATTCTTTGCTGCCTGTCGTAAAAGAGTAGCCTATGTGGCGACAGCGGGTTTCCTCTCAAAATCTGTGTGGTCCTTAACCATATGTCTGACGCCATATAACCGTAAATAAAATGTGTTGAGTGCGTCGTTAAATAAAACATTTCTTTCTTTCTTTCTTTTGTTAATATGCAGAACTGGTATTACAGTGTACACTTGATCTGGTACTATACTACATTTAATCCATACCTGTGACATCACACTGCATCTCAGGACTAGCTCTGGGTGAGCAAAACATTTTGCCAAATTGTCTATTAAATTAAACAAATTACACAAATCAACAATTATTTTCTTTAAAATGTCAATTACCGGTATTACATGAAATATTTTTGCCAAATTAAAATAAAATTCGCAATTGGCAAATTTGGCGAGTGGCATAGCTAGCCCTGCTGTTGTTCAAGGTGTAGATTATTTTTCAAGAATCAACACCTGTGAAACAATGCAATTTGAACTTTTTATAAGTTTAGGTCAGTGATTTAACCCACTACTGACAGAACTTGTACATTGTAAACAAGTACAATACTTTAGCCGACAGGGCCAAGCATCTGCATCATCAAATGAACGTGTAATTTAAGCCTTATAAACCTGATACTAGTGATAGTAATGTATTGTGGTGGAACACAACGAAGATTGTCGGAAACTAAATCGGAAATTAGAGGTTACACGTTTAACACATTTAGCTTAATGCCAGCTATCCACTGCTGAAAGTTTGTTGATTGAATTGTTCAGGTTAGGTCCGAAAGGGTTATTAGTTTTGTAAATATTCTTTGCCATTTTAACCAATATTTTCATTTAAAAAGATTAAATAGAAGTTAATTTAGCAGTCAATTAATTTTTTTAAAATGAATAATAGATTAAGTTGGAGAATACACTCGGAAGTGTAGATCCATGAAAAATAATCAACTCGCCTCTACAGGGCCCATGAATTAGTTTTCATGAATCTACACCTCCTCTTACATTCTCCATTACGTATTTGTTATTATGCAGAACTGGTGTGACAGTGTATAAATATACATATATTTTGGTAATCATTAAAATTAATTAATTAATTATCATTGTTAATGTCACTGACCCTGGTTTCCCAAGTACACGTACATACCTGTTTTGTTTTGCATAAAAATTAATTTTAACCTATTAATTAACACTGAGTACCGGTTACTGTACTACAAATACCAGATCGACCAGAAACACATTGGATTTGCTAATTAAGACCTAAACAAACATTTTAAAGTAGGCCTATATCATATACATGTAGCTATAGCCCTAATATTTAGTAACTAGGGAGAGAGGCATTAGAATGTTATGTTGTACAGTGGCGGCTCCAGAAAAAAAATCCATTTAGGAAGGCCTAATGACATGAGATCGAAGGCCACAAATGTTCCCGAGGGGATTCCTCAGATTCTCCAACGTAAAACATGAAAAAATAAAATAAAAATATAACTGTTGAAAAATGTAGGGGGACCTCTTAGATCTGCCACTGTTATAACTACAGTGAATATCCTCTAAACCAGACACCCTCGGGACCAAGTAAAAAATCTGGTTTAGAGAGGTTCTCCTCTGTACAGATATTTAAAAGGGATCTGTGAAAAACGTCCGGTTTTGAGGGAATTCCGGTTTACGGAGGGTCCGGTTTTGAGGGAATTCCGGTTTACGGAGGGTCCGGTTTTGAAAATGTTCACTGTAGTTCCGAGTAGTAGTTGTAAACTTTGTCTAGTTGGTAAAGATGGTGGTTATTATTTAAATGATTGATTGAATCTTATTTTATTGCTTTTGATAAACAGATGGATTACAGACTCAACTTTTCCAACTTATTAGGCATTCAGTGGTTAACATAGTGCTGAAACGGTGGGACTAGGTGTACTCATTTTGTATCAACAACATCTGTTTAGAAACAAATCTATATACTCTCTCTCTTTCTCTCTGCTCTGTGATTCAAAAGCCTCCCTCAACAAACACCGATCTTTATCTCATTGTAAATATAGACTCGGACAAAGTTTCCCATCTAAAGATGATTTTTGGATTTCTATTGTAAATGGTCTTCTCCACGGTTTATTTTCACTTAGTCAGTTCATTAAATTAGTTTGTGTTTTTAAATTGATTTGTGTGTTTACGTATATAGTCAATTCATTAAATTGACTTTTGTGTTTACATATGGTCAGTTCATTAAACTGACTTTTGTGTTTACATATAGTCAATTCATTAATTGACTTTTGTGTTTACATATATAGTCTATTCATTCAATTGACTTTTGTGTTTACATATATAGTTCATTAACTTGACTTTTGTGTTTACATTTAATCAATTCATTAAAGTCATTAAACAAAGTCATTAGTTATGTTCGCTAAGACAATTGTTTAAGCTAACTTTTGTGTTTACATATAGTCATTAAAAAGACTTTTATGTTTACTGATATTTGTAGTCAAGACATGAAACTTCCTGTATGTTGACATACATGTAGACACAGAATTAAACAGGCTTTGTGTTTACTTTGAAGTCAAGTCATTAAACTAGCTTTTGAATTTTTGTACTAGTTTTTACCTAGTTAAGTTATCAAACTGACTTTGTGTTCACTTGGTAAAGTTATTTACGGGCTTTTTTCTCTCCTTTCGGGTGGGACGTAGCTCAGTGGTAAAGCGTTCGCTTGATGCGCAGTCGGTCTAGGATCGATCCCCATCGGTGGACCTATTGGGCTATTTCTCGGTCCAGCCTATGCTCCACAACTGGTGTAACAAAGGCCATGGTATGTACTATCCTATCTGTGGGATGATGCATATAAAAGATCCCTTGCTGCTAATCGAAAAGAGTAGCCCATGAAGTGGCAACAGCAGGTTTCCTCTCTCAATATTTGTGTTCTGTGTGGTCCTTAACCATATGTCTGATGCCATATAACTGTAAATAAAATGTGTTGAGTGCATCGATAAATAAAACATTTCCTTCCTTCCTTTTTCTTTCATTTAGTTGTCATTTTGTGTTCACTTTGTCAAAGTCATTATACTGACTCAATACAGTAGTTAATTTCAAAACTGGATGTGTCTAAATTTAAAATCCATGTTAGATTATCGACTTCTACAATGCATGCACAAAAATGGCTTTATTCTTGGGGTCACTCATTCGACTGCAAGCGGCAATACAGAAATTGTCCTGTTCTCTTTGCTGGTGTGAGTTTTCACAAGTTTCAGTTTGCTGTACATGACAAAATGAATCGTTGCCGAAAAAGCACACACAGCTCCTGACTGGGCTATCAATTCTCTGCAGGCCGCTTTATGCTCATGTGTTGGCCCTGCCTGCATTATGACCAGAAGAGGAGTCAACAAGTGGCTGTGTGTGGAGGACATTAAGTCATGTCAAAGTTACACACAAATCCCAGATAATCAACTTTCTGCTCCAGACCCCACCACAGGGTTCGGCCCATCATGTGCAGAACAAATAGTCCATGTTTAAAGTGGCACAGCAGATTGCAATTACAGCCAGTCTTATGACTGGAATGGCTTGATCAGATTTGTCCACAGCTGTTGTATACATGTATGTATATATGTAGGGAGGTAGGTGGAGTCTAAGGTGTTGTGGCACGTGGTAAATAATGAGTGACATTATTAGTATTGTGTGGTGTGTACATTTAGTAGCCAGAAGCAGATTCGGAAGAGAGCTTGTGTAAAACGTACTTTCATTAAAAGATAAAACTTTATTGCATATAGATATTCCATATATGGAACTGGATGCAAAAGATATACACAAACAAGACACAAACAAATATCGTACTAGTCTAATGACTAAATAAGGACCAATTATGGGCAATTCCTGTATAATCATGAACAAATTTGCATTTGATAATATTTAAAAATGCACAATATTTTTTTTTTTAATAATACAAAATCTGCATGCTTCCAGCCACCCCATCCTGTTGGTTAAATCTTCGAGCTACTCTTGATAGTTGCTGAAGGATAGTGGTTAACTCAAACTCACGGTAGTAGAGTACATGTATAGCCAGGTGCAGGATTAGGGGCAGAGCTGGCTCTGGGTCAGCAAAACATTTCGCCAAATTACCTACTAAACTTCAAAAATTGCAGAAAATCCAGGGGGTATAGAGGGTGGTAATAAAAAACTAAGTTTTGCTTCATAATGTTAATAATAATAATATAATAATAATAACTTTATTTAATGAGGGTGACACGTTTAGCACAAGCTAATCTTCCACTTGTTAAAGAATAGACCCCAAAATGTATTCGTAATACAAAACGGATCAGGTACAAACTCTATATCAGATTTTGGTTACAATGGCAAACATTAAATATGTAAAAAAAAAAGGTTCACACGAGACATACACACACACACACACACACACATACACACACACACACCCTCCCCCAGTTCCTATGAGCCTGATCAGCCAGTGTCACTTGTATACTTGTATGTCAAAGGTCATACCATATGACATACATGTGTATAAAGTACCATTCAGTGCTAATTGACTGGCCTTGGTGAGTTAGTGGTCAAGGCATCAGATTTAAGGCTGATAGGTACTGGGTTTGCATCCCTATACTGGCTCCCACCCATAGCAAGTTTTAACACATCATTAGGCACTGTTAGGTATTACTGTTAGACCACTAGTCTGACTTCTGTCTCACAAACAACTAACCATTAAGCGCTATTCAAGACAGGTGATTGTGTGTGTGTGTGTGTGTGTGTGTGTGTGTGTGTGTGTGTGTGTGTGTGTGTGTGTGTGTGTGTGTGTGTGTGTGTGTGTGTGTGTGTGTGCCCAGTATAGCTTGCTTCAACCTTAACTGAAGTTACGAGTAAGCACAAAAATACATTCAGAAACAAAACAAAACAACTTATATCTACAATGTATGATGATTTTCATTTCATTTCATTTCAACTTATTTTCGTGCTTATATCCAATTACGGTTCAAGCACGCTGTCCTGGGCACACACCTCAGCTATCTGGGCTGCCTGTCCAGGACAGGGGGTTAGTTGTTAGTTGGTTAGTGAGAGAGAAGAGGGTGTAGTGGTCTTGCACCTACCCAATGAGTTGTTAAAACTCACTCTGGGTGGGAGCCGGTACCAGGCTGTGAACCCAGTACCTACCAGCCCGATGGTTTAACCATAACACCACCGCAGCCGGTTGCATGATGATCGATGTACACCTTTTCCAAAGTTCTAAATTGACAGGAGGCAAGAAGTAAATGTCATTCAAAATGCTCAATATGCTTTGTGATAATCACAAGCAACTTTTATTTTCCATCTTATTTTTGACAGTATTCCAGATATATTCAGAATTCCTCATTTTTATGGGTGATAAAATATAACATGGGTTTAATCTGCTATTGTCTCAAGTTTCCCGCACTGTTGTTGGAAAAAAGTCACACTATATAAGTCTAATGAGTTATTTGATTTCCAGACTTCTTTCTATAAATGCTTAAATCAATTGTAATTTGAGGAGCAAAGGGGCGAGACGTAGCTCGGCGGTAAAGCGTTCACTTGATGCATGGTCGGTTTGGGATCAATCCCTGTCAGTGGGCCCATTGGATTATTTCTCGCTCCAGTCAGTGTGTACCACAAATGGTATATCAAAGGTCGTGGTATGTGTTATTCTGTCTGTGGGATGGTGCGCATATGAGATCCCTTGCTGCTAATCGAAAAGAGTATCCCATGGAGTGGCGACAGCGGGTTTCCTCTCTCAATATCTGTGTGGTCTTTAACCATATGTCCGACGCCATATAACCGTAAATAAAATGTGTTGAGTGTGTCATTAAATAAAACATTTCCTTCTTTGAGGAGCAAAGATTGCTTCCCAATCCTCAAAATGAAATTCGAGTCTTTGTTTTTTTCTACAGAAGAAAACCTGATTGGAAATGTCTGTTTGTGATGGAAGCCAAGGGGCTAGGATTAGTCTTATTGTAACCACACAATAGAATCTAAATACGGTCTGCATGTACAAATGAGTTATTTTTGTCTCGCTGTCACAACAATGCTGACAGGTTTGGTCTCCATGAAAATAAAAGTCATTAAAATGGCTTCATAATGCCTGGAGTATTGGAAATGTACATTTTGTAGATCTATATAATTATAAGCACTAATAGTAAAGCAAATTTGGTTGAGGTAGGGTGATATGGGGGGAGGTGAGTAAATATTTCTATTTGCTGATATCAGTATTGTGTATTCATGTAGTATTTCTATGCAGTTTTATTTAAGGATACAAGTGCAGATCTAAGACTGGGGAGGGGGTACTATATATAATCATGAATTCTTGTAATTCTGTTGATAAATAGGACTTCATGCAAAAGTTAAGCCACCCTAAAAGTTACATAACCGAATATAGACCAGCCCAGGACACGGGCAAACTATGTATGAATGGAGACAGGATTGGGTTATCCAGAAGTTGATTCTACGTGTATATATATTAAAATATACTTTATGTACTGTTGCAGATTATTACTGTTATTTATTTTGTGGGTATTAAAATAATTGTCTCACTCCCCCCTCCTCCACCCCCACCATGTAGTCATTTCCTGAACAACCCTATCTGTATGATAAAGCCACTGAGCTATAGGTAAATACAGAAGTACAGTTTAACCAGTGTACATTGCAAGCAGTAAACCAAGACATGTCATCTTTGATGACCACCTGAACGTAAACGTTTGTCAAATTGTCTCCCTTTGTTTGTACCACTGGTCCTGTTTGCCGCCTGCGAGCGTGTTGATCCAAGTCATTAAGTCATATCCACAGCACTTGGCAGGCTGCCAGGAATACATAGAGTTTGCTCTACCTGTGAGAGATGGGCCTAGATTGGGAGAAAGTTAAACCCAGTGACCCGTTTGTCTTGTGTTGTATATATTCACGTTCCCATGCAGTCGGCCCGGTGGCTTTTGTGTCTTAATCACTGGCAAATCGTCATGAGTATTAATGGTCAAACAACGGAGTTCCAATATACTCGGCTTTTGTTGATGGTTTAAGGACAAAGCATGCTTGTTATGACAGTTTATTTAGTGGTGTTAGATGACCGTTAAAATTTTTTAGAATGGAAATTTATTGTTTATTTGTGGCAGCACAATTTTGCCATATTTATTTATGTATATATATTGGAACATTTATGAACAGTAAATGATTTTATTAGTGTTGTTAACTTCACTAAATACAGCACATTCATCCATGCATCCGTCTATCCAGTTGTCCATTAATCTGTGCATCCATCCATCCATCCATCCATCCATCCATCCATCCATCCATCCATCCATTCATCCTTCCCTTAATCCATGCATCCATGCATCCATTCATCCATCCATCCATCCATCCAACCATCCATCCATGCATGCATGCATCCATCCATCCATCCATCCATCCATCCATCCATCCATCCATCCATTCATGTTTGTATCCATCCATGTTCCAGCCATCCATGCATGCATAAATTCTATCCATCAGTCCACCTATCCATCCATCCATCAATCGGTCTATCTATGAATTCATCTTTCTGTCCATTCATGCATGTATAAACATGTATCCATCTATCCATCCTCCTTATTTGTCCACTCATCCCTCCATCCATCTATCATAAATTCATTCATCCATTTATCCATTCAGGAATCCATTATTTTCAATCGTATCTTACCTACATGTATATGTAATATCATCTACATGATTACTGATTACTGATAATTGTTAATTTTATATTCTTATGACCATCCTAATAATATTTCAAGATATGTAATACATGTGTATATTATGTTCACTGCTTGACAATAAAGATATCAGCTGTAATGTGATACATGCAGATATAGTGATAATTGTATGAGGGATGAGAAAAAGGTATGATATTATAACACAAAATAAACTGGTAACAGAGGTACAGATCCTCCAAACTGGCCTGCTGGTGGTGTCCTTACCTGTATGTTGATTCAGACCCTGTTGTGTTGACTCCTGGGATCAAAGGTCAGAGGTGAGCAGACTGGTAATTCCACATGTTCTCTTATCTCATTAATTGGTGTTTCAAGTGCCTGCTTGCAGTGCCCATTGTTCTAGGAAACCGTATCCCATCCCCATCTGGGAGGTACCGCACTTAGTTCACTGGCATGTGAGCATGTGTGTGCGACAAAGTTAAAGCACTTTGTGGAGTACTTAAACTATTTCTTGGTAAGTTTGTAAGATATTTATAGTTAATTTGTTTATTAGCATTCTTTTAAAGGATAGTTTGCTTTGTGTCAATGTTGTCTTTCTTTAGCCGCAGTGTAGTAATACACTTCCAAGATATCATAATACGCGCATACACTTTCAGTATGCTGTGGCTGTTTTCACGGTCTTGTACACATATTCTGGGAAACTGCTGATGTGTCCAAGATAGATGTGCTTGAACATTCAGTGATTGTAACTTGTAAGCATATGTCGAATGGTTGATTGATTGATTGCTTTTTAGGGAATAACCCTTTCTTGTTTTCTAATTTGCTAACATATATTGATGGTTTTATTGCTGCAATTTCAATTGTATTGGCAACACTTTGGGACATTTGCAAATGAACACCCTGCATGGTTCATTGGTAACAATTAATTGGTTGAGTTATGATCTGGATCGTAGGCACATTTTACCTCAATACCATTATCATTAGTGGATTATCCAGACAGTCGTAGATTACACATTTGGCACAGGGTATACTTCTTGTTGGCACTGCTTGTTGGCACTGCTTGTACACAATACCTAAAAAGTAAACATATGCTGAGCATGTGTATTGCATTAGATATAAACCTAATATATTCATTTGTTTTGATTACATGATAAATAAATTATTTTTTTATGGGGTGTTATCTGTCCTGAGTGAATTAATGTTGTAATTAATTTACCCATTGTGACTTTTAACTGATTTTAATATATACATATTCTTCTGCTGTCTAAAGCAATTCAGTCAGCCATTACATCACACATATCCCTATACATACATGTGTAGTTGTTGCTGTATACATTACAGTGATGGAAATAAGCAGAAAATTGCACTAGTCCACCGGACAAAGACATCTAGAAACCTACTTGTCCACCTATAATTTCACTTGTCCAAAATAAATGATTTGTTTTATTTAAGTGCAAGGACAATGTTCTTGATTGCTCAAAATGAAACTGCATTGAGCATTTTAACTTGTCCAATGGATAACCACCAAAGTACATTTTGCTTGTCTGAGCAGATTTTCACTTGTCAGGACAAATGGACAAGTGCTTATTTCGAATGCTGTATTACACAAGGCTCGAACTTAAGAATTTGTAAAATTTTTAAAAGAACTGCAAAGGGTGAAACAGTCCACCGATGGCAATTTTGAGCCTGCCTATGGCAATTTTTTTAAAAGTGACATTTGCAGCAAATAAACCTTACTGAAATGTTATCTTGTTATATGTAGACATCTTTTAAATGTGCAAATGTTAAATATTGGCAGATAATGTTCACCAGGTATATACATTTCGCCATTGTTGAGGAGCTTTACCAATGGCACGATGGCGATGCTCTCTATCTACGGCAACTTATATCTCAACGACGGCAATTGCCGTCGGTGCCGCCATTAAGTTCGAGCCCTGATTACATGATGTAATACAAGTGACGTCAGGGGTGTAGGGTTGTCTGGACCTGGAAGGGTTTAAAATATACAGACCTAGCAGACCCTTTTACATATATTTTCGCTGGACACCTATATAAATGGCCTAATGTTGTACTGTAAAATGTAAACAAAATGGTAAGAATTTTCCTGCAATTTTTTTTTATCATACATGTTCATATGTTTTGTATACCTGTATGTATGTAGGACGAGACGTAGTCCAGTGGTAAAGCGCTCGCTTGATGAGCGGTCTGGTTTGGGATCGATGCCCGTCAGTGGGCCCATTAAGCTATTTCTCGCTCCAGCCAGTGCACCATGACTGGTACATCAAAGGCTGTGGTATGTACTACCCTGTCTCTGCATGGGATGGTGCATATAAAAGATCCCTTGCTGCTAATTGAAAAGATATCTGTGTGGTCCTTAACCATATATCTGATTCCATATAACCATAAATGAAATGTGTTGAGTGTATCGTTAAAAAAAAAAATTCCTTCCTCCTTCCTACCTGTATGTATGCATACATGTAGCATGTTTACTGTACCTGTTTGTGTGTGTTATTACTATATTACTGCGACAGCCCATACAATATACCTGTACGTGTATATGTATATGTATCGTGTTTATCTTACCTGTTGTGTGGGTTATGAGCAGAATGTGTGATATGAGTGAGGTCTGTACAGGTTATTGTCATCCTGAACACAGGTACGCTGCTGACACTGTTACAGGTGGGCAATTATTTCAGCTCTTAGTCACGATAAGTGGACGCCACTTTGCACGCACACACTGTTTTCATTTGTCATAAACCAAGCGTAGCTAGGTGCACTGAGCCATGATCATTTTAGTATGGAGAAGTTGAGCCAGTCACGGTGCTAAACTGTGATGTCCATCAGACCACTAACCAATTACCCTCTCAGTTATCAAGTTTACGTTTTACTGTACACAGTTTGACTCCAGTTGGAGGATCATAGGATTAATGCAAATCTCAGGTATAAACATTTCTATCAGTTCAAATGAACTGCATGTACATCATATACAGTGTACTTGTATGTAAATTATGTGTGTGATATACAAGTCTTTTTAAAGCTTTAGTGGCAATTAAAATCCTAGATACAAGAATTTAAAACAGGTCAAATGATCTACATGTATGATGTATATTATGTAATCGTATATCAATTATACGTGCAATATATGAGTATTTTTAAAGCATCAGTAGCAATTTAAATCTTAGATACAAACATTTTGTTTGCATGCTGAGTGAATGTGTGAAGTTTTAGCATGTATATATAGAATATTGTCATGCATATCTTGATCATCTTTACCATCACAATAGAAGAAAACCAATATTTTGAGATTGATCAAAGTCATTGACGTGCAGCCATTTCAGCATTTTTAGCATGTATGGGTGGGATGCAGTCCAGTGGTAAAGGTCATGCCTGATGCATGGTAGGCTTAGGATTGATCCCCGTAGCTGGGCCCATTGGGTTATTTCTCGTTCCAGCCAATGCTCCACAATTGGTATAATATCAAAGGCTATGATAATGACATGTGCTATTATGTCTGTGGGATGGTGTATAGGAAAAATCCCTTACTACTAATGGAATTTTTTTAAAGGTTTCCTCTCTAAGACTATATTTCAGTAATCAGTGTGCTCTAGTGGTGTCATTAATCAGAACAAACTTTCAGTTTTTTCCAGCATGTATTGCTACTAATTAGTACAAGTTAATCTGTTTGGTGCTATTGACAACAGTGCATTTATAACTCTTTAACATGGGTCATGCTATTAGTCCAGAGATCTTGCAATTATATATATATAGTTTTTAAAGAAACATGCAGACACCCTTGTTAGAATTTGAATAGAGAAGTATCACAGGATATACATATACAATAAAGGATATCACAGGATATACATATACAATAAAGGATATCACAGGATATACATATACAATAAAGGATATCGCAGGATATACATATACAATAAAGAATATCACAGGATATACTTATACAATAAAGGATATCGCAGGATATACATATACAATAAAGGATATCACAGGATATACTTATACAATAAAGGATATCGCAGGATATACATATACAATAAAGGATATCGCAGGATATACATATACAATAAAGGATATCGCAGAATATACATATACAATAAAGGATATCGCAGGATATACATATACAATAAAGAATATCACAGGATATACTTACACTATAAAGGATATCGCAGGATATACATATACAGTGAAACCTCTCAAAACCAGAATTCCCTCAAAACCGGACATTTTTGACTAATTTTTTTTTTAATCAGTAAAGAACATAACCTCACTAAACCGGACTCCTCTTAAAACCGGACATTTTACTTGGTCCTGAGGGTGTCCGGTTTAGAGGGGTTTCACTGTACTATAAATGTCCAGTTAATCTTTAATGCTGACTTAAAGCTTTTGAACTGTGTGGCAAAGCTCTGTTCATGACACAAGGATCCCCAGAGAGAGAGCAAAGTTTTACAGCATCTGAAGCCAATCCACCATTCCAAGATGGCTGTTAGGTGATTAGTGATTTCCCTAGAAATTTGGCAAGGCATAGTAGAACAAAATTTTGGGGGGCATTTTCAACATTTTCGGGGCATATGTATTTCATTAAAAATAGACAAAAATTAATTGAAATAAACATAAATGTAATTTATGTATATGCTTTAATAAATGAATGGCAGAAGTTATAAAAGGCATATTTTATTAATTAATAATACCTTTTTTTGTGTTTTATAAAGGCAATTTTAGAATTAATTACTGAAAAAGGCTTCTTTAATCTCAGGGCAGCATGGTGCTGATTAAGGCAAGATGGCACTAGACTATTGAGTGATACATGCTAGAACCATGGCTGCTCACACCATGCTTAAATCAAACAGTGGAGCTCAGCAGACCTACCTGTCAGTGTTCGAGATTAACGGTATCCCGATATCCCGGGGATACCAGACTTTAGGTTTGGATACCAGACTTCAAGAACCCAGTATCCCACCAGGATACTATATAATACTAAATTCTCAGGTGGGATACCAGATTTTTAAATGTTAGTATCCAACTGGGATACTGGCCAAAAAATTTAATCTTGAACACTGCCTGTATATAACTTTATGCAATCGTCAACACGACCTACCACTGACATGTGCTCAAACTGTTTGTTTGGTGAACTCAGGTATGCATGGATGTTTTAAATAAAAGTATGTTGTTGTGTTATCATATTTCACTTTATATATACACATTTTTGTAATGTTATGTAGTGCAAATACTACTACTACTACTACTACTACTACTACTACTACTACTACTACTACTACTACTACTACTACTACTACTACTACCACTACTACTACCACTAATAATGATAATGATAATGATGATAATAATGACCAAACAGCAAAAGTATTTAAGCATTTTATTTACTTGTAAAGCATGCCAGTACTATCTGTACAGTCATATTATAGTACACATATCTTTGTCAACATGATAATTTTGTTTGTTTTGTTTAACAACACCACTAGAGCACATTGATTAATTAATCATCACCTATTGGTTATCAAACATTTGGTAGTTCTGACTCGTAGTCAATAGAGGAAACCCGCTACATTTTCTTAATGCAGCAAGGGTTCTTTTATATGCATTTTCCCACAGACAGGAAAGCACATACCATAGCCTTTGACCAGTTGTGGTGAACTTGTTGGAACGAGGAAAACCCCAATCAGTTGAACAGATCCACTAAGGTGGTTCGATCCTGCGATGCAAGAGCCTCAAGCGAGCACTCAACCGACTGAGCTAAATCCCACCCCCTCAACATGATAAAGACACTGGTTGTGACATACTATATAGATCATTGTTGAAAATTACTGACAACATACTCAACATGATAAAGACACTGGTTGTGACATACTATATAGATCATTGTTGAAAATTACTGACAACATGCTTAACATGATAAAGACACTGGTTGTGACATACTATATAGATCATTGTTGAAAATTACTGACAACATACTAAACAATAACAATTAAAAAATTGACTGAAACACCATTTGGTGAACATTAAAAATGTACATTTTTCTTTTAAAACTACATGTATTTTAATTAAGCCTTTATTTTCCTACAAATGTTGGCAAGATCATCATGGGTTGTATCAGTCTTTGCAATGAGGCAATCTTGCTAAAATTACCTGACCATGCAACTGATGACTAACATTTCATTTCAACTTATTTTCGTGCTTGTATCCAATTACGGTTCAAGCATGCTGTTCTGGGCACACACCTCAGCTATCTGGGCTGTCTGTTGTTAGTTGGTTAGTGGTTAGTGAGAGAAGAGGGTGTAGTGGCCTTACACCTACCCATTGAGCCCTTAAGAACTCACTCTTGGTTGGAGGTGGTACCGGGCTGCGAACCCTGTACTTACCAGCTTGTAGTCTGATGGCTTAACCACTGTGCCACCGAGGCCGGTAACAAGCACTTCTATTCTGAGGACCATGATAATCACATAAACTATGGTGATGCCACAGACACATATTTATGATGATACATAACCAAATTAATATATATATATATATATATGTATACAGTCAAACTTCGACAACTCGATTTTGAAGGGGATGACGAAATAGTTCGAGTTTTAGGGAGTTCGAGTTTTCAAAATTAATATATAAGAGTTCAAATTAGCTGGATGCTTTCGTTTAATATTGTAAGAAGTGTGCACTTCACTGCCTACTTCTAAACTCTGAAAACTATGCATCGCCAGTTGAAAGGCGAATTAATATAGAACTGTCACCCGCCCCTTTTGTTGGCATCTTCTGACGCCTGTGATACACTTATTTTGCGTATATTGTAAAAGTAAGTAAATGATACAATGAACGTTGATGTATTTTGTAGATGTCAAAACATGGCGGAACGTAACTAACCAATAAAACACTGAATGCTGAATAACACTCGGTAGATTTCTTCAGAAAATTATTTTAATAATTTTTATCATTTTAAATAAGAGCAATCATTAAAAAGCACTAATGTAAATCAGGAACTAACATTTATTAAAAAAAAAGCGCTAACAATTATTACAAGTGCTCTTTGAAGTTAACTAGACTGTATTTGTAATTGTGTATGACGACATGTACGAACACCGACACCCAAACACAGGATCAGTGCGTTCTGCGTAGCCGATGATCAATTATTCTGTAATTATTACCTTAATCCTCGACAGCCCAGACAGCCCAAGTAGGCGCGCTTTGTCTGATTGACTTGATTGACAAGTTAGTCGTCTTTAAAATACTACCAGCAACGACAATTTGATCAATCCACATGCATCAAGTTTTTGAGGTGCATAAACAATTAAATCTTTATGGCGGGACTAAAGAATTATGTTGAGAGATCGAGGTTTTCGAGTGTATGAAGTTTGAGTTTTCGAAGGTCGTTTTTACTAGTTTGTATAGCAATTCGGCAGGGGCCGTCGCTTCAAGTCGAGAGATCGAAATTTTTGAAATATCGAAGGTGGAGTTATTAAAGTTTGACTGTATATATATAATATATATATACAGTCAAACTTTAATAATTTAAACTCATAATATATTATATTATGAGTTTAAATTATTACAAAAGCTGAAGATTATTCAGTTTTCTACATCTTCCATGAGCACATTCTCTTTTGGAGGCAGTAGAACATCTGTAGCAGGTGCAATATTTAACTGGTTTTCAAGGAGACGGATTTCTAAGTTTGTCTTATACAATGTTGCTTGTTGCTGCTGTACCTGAATCTTTTGGCTTTGTAACTGTAGTTTTAATATTTCAAATTGAACTTCTTCTCTGTCTGCTTTTGTTTTTACTTCTTCTTCTTGTGCTCTTTGTTTCTTGTTCAGTATTTCACATTCCATTCGAACCTTCTTTATTTCCAGTTCTATTAAATCATCATAAGATGCTTTCCTTTCCAAAGAGGATCTCACGTTAGCAGTAGGATACCCTTTCCTCTTCAGATGACACAATCCTTCAGGTTCACCGATGGTCTGGTATGAGCCAGTTGTACTAGCTGCTGTGTTGTAGACACCATCTGTGCTGTCATCTGGTTCTTTAGTCTGTGTCGGTTGTGGACTTAAAATTGCAGCGACATTTGTAACCTTATGTGTGTTTCCTGCCAACAATATGCAAATAAAATACATATATTACTTTGATATATATATTGTTCCAGTGATCCATATAAAAAGATTTCCCTTCTATCAATTTCTGTTCCCTTTCCCCAGCACTCCATCCCCTTGTCATTACCCATGTCTCCAATTTCGCATTCACTCTTTGTGTCACCCTTGTTTTCCTTCCCTATATGACTCTTCCTTTCACGTTGTAATCAACCACTTCCCTTTTCTTATCTCTCGGTTTGTTCTTCCCAGCCAGTGCACTACAACTGGTATATCAAAGGTCGTGGTAGGTGCTATCCTGTCTGTGGGATGGTGCACATAAAAAGATTCCTTGCTACAAATGGAAAAATGTAACAGGTTTCCTCTCTAAGACTATATGTCAAAATTAACACGTTTGCCATCCAATAGCTGATGGTTAATAAATTTGCTCTAGTGGTGTTGTTAAACAAAACAAACAAACTATATAACTCTCAGTTTGTATGTGCATGTGCATGTGCCTGTTTATAGTGAAATTTGCTAAGTTTGCTTTCATAAATTAGTGTTAATATATATTTATTTTATAATGTTTAACTAAACATTACCTCAGGCCTTCTAGAATTTTTATAAAATCCACTAGCCATGGGATCAGTGATTTAAAATTTTTACTATCCACATTTAAAATTTCACTAGCCCTACTTTACTTTAAGTTAATACAATTTTATTAAATGATAGTAATAATCAGATATGTCACCTAAATAGGGATATAGAGCTTAAAAAAACATTGGGTGTGAGGGAAGGATATTCATATTTGCAAAATAGACGTAACTGCAACATTTGACACATTTTTTTTTACTAGCCGTCGGGCATGGCAATAATAGTTATTTACTAGCCTAACATTGAATATCACTAGCCATGGGAGTGGGGCTAGCTACCATAATCTAGAAGCCTTGATTACCTTCTTCTGGCCTTGAGGACAATTCAGAAGACACTTCTCTATTCCGGCTCTTAACACTTGTATTATTGTTGGCTTCACGTGACACAGTTTTCAACTTTATTTGACTTCTATCAAGACCTGTCTCTTGAGTGCTGTTAACTGAACATTATAAACATAAAGAGGCATGAATATTTCATTAACATAAGGAATTCATTTTCAAATTTTGTTTTGCAACAAATCAAGGAACTTAATATTAATAAGAATGGTTACCCCAGTTTGGTTACCCCAGTTTTATTAATGGGTTTATTTTATTTTCCCACAATTTAATGGTTAATATATATTATATGTATGTATCGCACATTTGCCTGAAATGAAATATTGAATAATTCTTTATGTAAATGTAGGGATCTGGGCCCTATTCCACAAAGCGATCTTAGCCCTAAGATCAACTTAAGTGCATAGAGTAGCTATGCACTTACGGTAATGTTAGGGCTAAGATCGCTTCGTGGAATGGGGTAACATTTTGAGTTGTATTTTGTTAAGAATTGTGAGATATATTTTGACCTTGGTCAGCATAATCCGTTTCAACAACCGGCTCATCTCTTTTGCTTTCTTCTGGTACAGATTCACCTCTACCTGTGGAATAAAAAAGAACAATAAAATAGAAATAGATAATTAATTTTCAGTTCATATATATCTTTGAAATTTACCGGAATGTTACATGTATGTACATTTGTTATTTAAAATTAAATATCACACGCACACAAGCACACACACGGGCACGCACATGCATGTGCACACACACACCAACCTCTGCTATTTCTCACAGTAATCGGCAACCCCGTGGAGATTGCTGTGGAGTTTTTAATTATCCATGACATCGTTTTGTCTTGACTAAATTCAGGGTGTTTATCAATGATATGTTTGTTTGCTGTGGGCATTTTCTTAATTGCTGGGGACGCATGCATGCATGCACACACAAATGCACTCACACATGCACCAACCAGCTAATCACCACACCACCCACCATCTCCTTCCTCCTGTAATCTGAGCACAGTTAATAATGTAAACTTATCAAGCAGTTTTATTTTAAGTATTATTTAAGTATAATACGTGTAATCAATAGTCATGCTCCATGATGACATGGTTTATATATATGGTAGTCTGTGAGGTAGTATGTGGAAAGTGAACAGTGATATACAGTTTTTCCCATTTTACCATGCAGTGTGTGTAAACTTTTAAATCATTCATTGACAGTTTTAACAAAATACAAAGAAAGGAACCCACCATTTATTTCAGTGGAATGGTTTGAATCCTCTTCCAAAATATCCAATATGTCATCGACATACCAAGGCTGATCTGGTGGGGGGCAGCCTCCTCCTGTCTTTGATCTTTTCCTAGAACTGCCAAACTGAATGGCCCGTCTCTTTAATTCCAGCCACTTCTTTTTGCAGTTGTCAATTGTCCGGTGAACGCAGCTGGTTGCGTTTACTGCCTCTGTGATTTTATTCCAAACAGTCGCTTTTCTATCATTCATAACAGTTGTACTGTGTTTTGATAGAAGTAGTGTCTTGTTCTCCACAAACATGCTAACTATTGTGCGTAACTGACTTTCACTGAAGTTACTTTTCCTGGTTTTTTTTAACTGAATCTATCATTACATTCAATTAAAGCAGTAGATAAAGCAGATGTTTACATCAGATGTATACAGGGAAATAGCTGAAATCCTGGGGTTACCTGTCACAGCTAATTTAATATAGTCTGGCTCTCACCATTCGGGTGAGTTGTAACCATTGAGCGGTGCACACAACTGTTACCACATAGTTTATAACCTTTGAGAAGTGCACACAATTGTTAGGTATCAGTGCATTGCATAGACAGCTTCTTGCTGTCACAGTTTATAACCAATGAAAAGTATGCACAACTGTTACCACACAGTGGCTGTAACAGCTATTCACTGTTACAGTTTATAACGGTGTTCGGTGAACCTGTCCCATATGCATACCATACATAGCTGAGTTGACTCACAGTGTCACCAGTTATAACCTACACACACACACATGTACATACCGTCTAAGATCCAACCAGGCGATACATATACATGTGTATGTACTGTCTGTACTTATGTCAAATGCTTATTTATAGCTCAGCCATCATTGTTCGAGGGGCCTGGTTTTATAGAGCAGTTATAATGTCACTTACGACATCATCGTTAGCCATGGTATCACACAGTGTTTGCTGTAAATGAAGCAGTTTCCACTAACCGACAGCATAATGATGGTTCTATTTTATAACAGCTCCCCTCCAGCTATACAGGCTATAGGGCCCAGTTTAATAGAGTGGTTAAATAATGCCTCTTACAACATCGTTGCCATGGTATTATACTGTGACAACATAAATTGCAGTGTTTGCTGCTAATGAAGTGGTTAGATTATAGCAAACCGACAGCACAGTGGCAGTCGTACTTTATACTTTATAACACCTCGCCATCAGTCATTACTGCTGTTTGTTGTCAAATGCCGAGTTGCACAGATGTACACAGTGTGTGGTGTTACAACATGGTTGTATGTAGCATATTATCATGCATATATTGATCATCTTTGTTGTCCCATTTCAAGAGATCACATACCCCATATATGTGAGGCACTGAGTGGGATGGGGGAAAATCACCTCAGGTGCATTGGCGTATCCAGATGGGCAGGGAAGGCATGGCCCCCCTCAATCATACCTTTTTTTCCATCTTGTACTTTGGGCTGTCTTACAATCTTAACAATAGGCTGGTATGTAGCCTAATGGTAAAGTGCTCACCTGAGGCACAGTCAGTCCTGGATCGATCCCCATCAGTGGGCCCATTGGTCTGTTTCTTCTTCCAGCCAGTGCACCATGACTGGATATCAAAGGCCATGGTATGTGCTGTTCTGTAACTGTCATTGGGACGGTGCCTATAAAAGACCCCTTGCTATACTAATGAAAAAATGTAGCAGGTTTCCTCTCTAAGGCTACATGTCAAAATTACTAAATGTTTGACATCAAATAGCTGATGATTAATAAATCAATGTGCTCTAGTGATGTCGTTAAACAAAACAAACTTTTAACTTTTCTTACAACCTGAACAGAATTTTCTAAGGTGTGGTTCTGTTTGAGTGCATGCACCCATCCCAGTATAAAATCCTGACTATGCCATTGCTCAGGCGACAGAGGAAACAAAACGGAAGCTGTATTGGGTGTGCAGGGAAATCTCCTGTTACCTGTTGCAGCCAAATATAGTCTGGGTTTCACCATTCCAGTTGTGACATTGGGCAATTTTAATATCTTGACACAAAATGAGGAGTTGTCGTAACTTTGATAGGTGTTCACAACTGTAACCATGAAGGGGTGGAATTCGAAACGATGTGAAAAACTCACAGAAAGGCGTTCTAGCTCAGACAACACCTGTGTCTTTTTGTATACTTTGTTATTTTTTAAATTAACCAAAAAAATCTAGTTTCCTTCCTGTTAGTGTTAAAAACTTCGCCCTCTCAAAAGTTTGAAATAATGGTGACTTTACCCTATAATTTTGACCTCATATGAGGCCTGATGTTATTTTGCAATGATACTCCCAGTGTGCTATTTTGGCATTGGCGATTTCACGAACAGTACAATGATACAAATATTACAATTTTCCCCAATTTTTTTAGCATGACATACAAGTAGGCCTATGCATTTAATATAATGGGTTTTTACTTTGACTGTGAACATGTAACATGCAAACCTATTTAAATTAGAATTAGATTTTTAAAACTCTTATAATTACTAGAACTAAAACATAGTGTTTGGACATTTTTCAACAGTTTAAAGCCTATAATCAACAATATATCAATTGTACATTTTTATGTCATTAATTTTTTTTTTTTTTTTTTAAATTTATTGAAACATTTATATGATGAACAATAGGGCTTCAAACGGCCTGTGGCCAGGTCGCCAAATGCAACCAATGTCCCGTTTGGGCGACTTAAATATTAAAAAAATAATGGCATTATGTGGGTGATCTTCTTTAGAGGTATAACATACATGTATAGCCACTATTAATATTTGTGTTCCACATTAAAATCATGCTTGTGGTTCTCTTACCATAATTTGCCAACATCTATTATTATTTTTTGGGCCACCATATTTTTTGGTGAGTTTCGAGCCCTGGAACCAGCTGTTCTAACTCAGTGTAGTATCATAATGTGATACTGTATCTACTGTGTCGTCATATTACAGCTTTTAATACACATACATGTAGATCCTGTAAAAACTGTTCCTTCATTTGTGTGGTAATACGATTGTTGTAATCTTGACCTTTACATTAACATCTGCTCATTACCATGATATTTAACAGAGCTGTGAAATCACAGGGTAAAGGTGGTACTAGAAATAAATACATTTATCTCCTAGATACACTTGCATAATTGTCTTGGTAGTATTATCTTGTATTAAACACATACATTAAATATGTTAATTGCCTGAAGTATCTGGTTTTTGGTTTCATTAGTGAGCAAAGGTTTCTAGATGGATGGACATATTGCTACAGGAAAGTTACTGTGTGTGCATTAATTTTCATTCTGTGTGGGACATAGCCAGACATGGCTCACCCATTGAGTAGTCAGTCTAGAATTGATCCCAGTCATTGGGCTGTTTCTCTTTCAAGCAAGTGCACCACAACTGGTATATCAAATGCCAGAGGCTGTGGTATGTAGTATCCTGTCTGTCGGATGGTGCATATAAAAGATCCCTTGTTACTAAAGGAAAAATGTAGCGCTTTTTCTCTCTGAGACTTATAATATGTCAAAATTATTGAATGTTTCACATCCAGTACTGCAATAGCTGATGATGAATAAATCAATGTGCTCTAGTGGTGTCGTTAAACAAAACAAACTTTAACTTTTACATTTATATGTCAAAATTACCAAATGTCGTTAAACAAAATAAACTTAAATTTAACTTTAAATTTCATTCTGGGCGGGATTTAGCTCAGTCGTTTGAGTACTCGCTTGAGGTTCTTGCATCGCAGGATCAAACCACCTCAGTTGATCCATTCAGCTGACTGGATTTTTTCTCATTCCAGCCAGTGCACCACAACTGGACAAAAAAAGAAAGAAAGAAATGTTTTATTTAACGACGCACTCAACACTTTTTATTTACGGTTACATGGCGTCAGACATATGGTTAACGACCACACAGATTTTGAGAGGAAACCCGCTGTCGCCACTTCGTGGGCTACTCTTTCCGATTAGCAGCGAGGGATCTTTTATTTGCGCTTCCCACAGGTAGGATAGCACAAACCATGGCCTTTGTTGAACCAGTTATGGATCACTGGTCGGTGCAAGTGGTTTACACCTACCCATTGAACCTTACGGAGCACTCACTCAGGGTTTGGAGTCTGTATCTGGATTGAAAATCCCATGCCTCGACTTGGATCCGAACCCAGTACCTACCAGCCTGTAGACCGATAGTCTAACCATGACGCCACCGAGGCCGGTCACAACTGGACAAAGGCCGTGGTGTGTGCTTTCCTATCTGTGGAAAAGTGCATATAAAAGATCCCTTGCTGCATTAGGAAAAATGCAGCAGATTTCCTCTGATGACTACGAGTCATAATTACCAAATGTTTGACATCCAATAGCTGATGATTAATTAATCAATGTGCTTTAGTGGTGTCATTATACAAAACAAACCAAAACAATTAATTTTCATTCCATGTCCCATTCCACACAGTACTCTTCCAACTACAAGGCAGCCTACATCATAGTGGGTGGCTAAATGTTCAGACTAAATGTCTGTTTCCATGTAAACCTTTTGGTTTTTTAAACTCATTTCCTTAATTAATGAAGACAATTATTAGCACATCAAATACACAGTATCTTTAGTTGTCTTTTTGTCAGTTGTCAGTTGCTGAATCCATGTTTAACTCTATCTTGAATGATAATATGTGCTGATTCCAGGTTTAAGTCAAATCGTGAATGATGCTGTAAGCTGAAATAATTTTTATAACTATAACTACAGTGAAACCCATCAAAAACCTGGAATTCCCTCAAAACCTGATATTTTTCATGGTCTCTTTTCAAATATCGATAGATCAATAACTGAACCTCTCTAAATCCCATACCCTATAAAACTGGACACTTTACTTAGTCCTGTGAGTGTCCAGTTTAGAGGGTTTCACTGTATTACTAATACTGATACAGTAATCAGAACCAGTGTTTAACTAATCTTTATCGGCGGTGTATGTATGCCAAATCTTTTTAGCTGGGGCGGGATTTAGCTCAGTAGGTTGAGTACTCGCTTGAGGTGCTTGCGTCGCAGGATCAAAACACCTCGCTGGATTCATTCATCTGATTGAGTATTTTCTCCTTACAACCAGTGCACCACAACTGGTCAAAGGCTGTGGTATATGCTTTCCTGTCTGTGGGAAAGTGAATATAAAAGATCCCTTGTTGCATTAGGAAAAATGTAGTAGGTTTTCTCGGATGTCCGAATTACCAAATGTTTGACATCCAATAGCCGATGATTAATTAATCAGTGTGCTCTAGTGGTGTCGTCAAACAAAACAAACTTGAACTGTGTTTAGCTCTAAGCTTAGTTGATGCTTATGCCATGTTTAATTTTCAGAGACTGAGTATCTCTTAACGCCATCTTTACACTGATTGTTTTTAGATCGTGGCCATTTCACGCCATCAACACGTAGCACTGATTCCATACAAAACTTTCATTGACAACTTGTTTTCCTTCATCCCTGTTATTTTGTTACTATTATCAGCCACTTTTGAAGTGTTTGTCCACTGGGCTTCCCCATGCAGTTTTCATGTAGATAGGCTTCAGCGAAAGGGCTTTGCAATTTGGGTCAAATTTACTTTTGACACTTGAAGAATGCCATGTCGTAAGACTTGACAAAACCCGTACAATGGGACATTGTGCTACGAGAGGAATCAGACATCATTGTGCTGTGGCCACGCATTGTTACGCTTACAGCATTTCTCTTCACAACTGAGGACATGTGTGGTATCTTGCTGGACTTAGCGTATCCGTTTGATTCTATTTCATCTCTCTGTGCGGATGGCTCGGAGATTCGTATAGTTGCATGTAGGTGTCACATTCGGAATACGACAATGACCATGGGGAATTCAGATTACAGTCTTTTTTTCTTTTCCTTTTTTTGTTTCTTTGTTTTTTTTTGTTTCTTTGAACCTGTTTTTGTGTGGAATATTTATGTACTCGGTGGCACAACTCGAAAATATGGTGAGTTTATTTGGGGATACTTATTACAGATGTAGTCTACATGTATGGTACCCAGTATAAATTGAATCTTAAATTGTGTAGAAAGTTATAGTTTTGTTTAATGACACCACTAGAGCACATTAATTTATATTAATCATTGGCTGTTGGGTGTCAAACATTTGGTAATTTTGACATATAGTCTTAGAGAGAAAACCCGTTACATTTTTCCATGTGTATGTATTATTCCAGAAACAGGATAGCACATACAACAGCCTTTAATATACCAGTCATGCTGCACTGGCTGGAATGAGAAATAACCTAGTGGGTCACTGATGTAGCTGACATGGAGGTCACAACAGCTCATGAAATTTGCCAGTTGCCTGCTTATTTTAACAAGCCTGGATTCATGAATAGATAGATCTTGAATGAAAGATTAGTTTACATTAAAACCGTTTACACATTTTAAATCCCACATACACTTGAATTTGCCTGTAACCCCGAAAATTCCTTTGCTCCAGTGTACAATACTGTGGAGATGACATTGCGTATCATTACACTACAGTGTGAACCTCATTTAACATGCATGTATTTATGTATGTACACACATGCTATCAATTACAATAACCACCTTCGAGTTGATATCTCTTGTATCAACCTGGCAGTGTATATAACTTAGCATACTTGGTGTGAGTAATGTGTCACATCCTGCATTCCTCACAGTCTGTCTTACAGCACTCGGTACCTGATGTGTCACTTCATCTTAGTGATGTCACATTCTCTCACTCACAGAGTATATCTATGTATACTTGCATATTCTATATATAGATACATATATTGAGGCATGTACATGATTGCTGCTTTTCCACCAATATTAATACAGATGCATTCTTATAATTATTATGTATTTTGTATGATATCATAATTTATGTTAAACTAGTGTGTAACACAAATGGACTTTTTATCATGTACATGTATGTATTTTTAACTTCCTATATTCTTATTATTTTTTTTTTTTTATCTACATGTAAATCTATGGAAACTGTTATGAATTACTGTTACAAGTAATACATGGATGTGTATAACTGTACAATAGAGTTCAAGAGTTCAATGGGTGTATTTTGACAGAGGTGTGATTACACAACCACTGCAAACACAGATAACACATCCGTTTATATCACTTTACACCCATCAGTCTGTATAATGCTAGGACCTGACTATCAACTGTCACAATGAAGATGGCCAACTTTATGGTTGCATTGTAATGTTTCCAACTCCTGACTTATGATGGGTGTGCTCAGATTAGCAACTAACCGGTTGTAGGAGTTGTATACGAGTTGTATACAAGTTGTATCCAATGAACATCGAGTTGTCAGAACATTCAGACTAGCAACTGGACAGTCGTAGAAGTCGAGAGATTGATAAGTTGGCCAACTCTTTCGAGACAGTTGGTAGTCTGAGCCTAGCATAATGTAACAAAACATGTAAAGGGTGGTGATGGTATCAGACCTGTCAACCCTCCCGGATTCCGCGGGAGTCTCCCAGTGTTTGATCAAATCTCCTATCACCTGTGCGGGAGACAGTTTCTCCTGTTAAATGACATTTTTGCCTTTTTTTCTCATTCGGAAAATGTCGACTACTTTCGGTTTCTGAGAATGTAACAGGCCGAATTGTCCCGACTGTTTAACCTTTGCCGAAGTGAGAATTGTGGGATAGCCTATTTATATTGTTAAAAAAGCACATGGAGTTTATAAAATGACGTGTTATTATAATGTTTGTTGTCATCGTAATGGCTACGAAGCGTGTTGCCGCTAATTCAACAGGCTGTGTATTGACATTCAGTGTTGCCATATAAAAAAAAAAAACTATCCAATTTAGTTCTAATAACACCTCTGAATTGTAAAATGTCTTCCCACTGGATTACATAATGCAACTATGACGAATCTGGACTGCCAGACTCGAGTTGACAGCGATACACACGATGCATGTTAAAATCACATGTCACAGCAAGACAATGAAAAGACCAATTAGCTGTATAAACATACTTGTGTCAGTTAATTTTGTATGTTTGTGCAGTAAAATGTTGGTTATAAGGGTACACTTCAAGAAATTATTTTTGTACAATTAAAACATGTTGTGTTTGACATTGACATAAAGTTACTCACGGAAATGGGTATAATTCCAGTATATTTCACACGATGTCCGTAATGAGGTTTTACTTATGATTAATGAAAATACAATGTTTATTGCATCATTATAATGATTTTAAATAAGTACCACTCCACCGTTCCTCATTATAGTAAAAACTGAATATTAATTTACAAGATTTATATAAATTTGTCTTTGGTACACTAACCACAAATGATAATGTAACGCAACCTGTAAGGCTGTAAGTGTAATTCCGTAAATGTACTAATTAGATTTTTTATTTCTTGTTCATATTCTTAACATTTTTGGATAAAATATTTTTTTTTTTTAAATATGTATTAAATCATAATAATATTTAAACTTAAAAAAATAAAATATATATATATTTTTTTTTAATGCCAAAATCTAAGGTTAAGAAGTATATATGACATTATAAAGTATTCATATAACTTATTGTAATAATGTTTTTTTTTAAATCTTGCGATTTTGGGTTAAATTGTGTGAATTTAAAACATCTCCTGCTTTTTGAACACACACCTCCTGCTTTCTCTTGACTAAAGATTGACAGGTCTGGATGGTATATGCTCTCACATGCCCATGTCCACTGGTGGTTCAGGCATATACACCTCTGGTCCAACCACTGGATTGGCCAGGGACTTGATCTGAGGTGGGATATCTGTAAAACAATACAGTGGAATTAAATATAATAATAAAATTAGAAGCAATTTTCCTTTTTGGTTGTCCATTTTGGAACCTCAGATTCCTTGCAAAATGGTCTTTATGGTTGGTACCTGAAATTTGTGGTTGGTTTGGTTCCTGAAAATAATGTCTACAGTATATATGTGTATGTGCAAAACCTGACTTGCTTATTGTGTGTGTTCACTGTAGACATTCAGTGTGGTCAATATGCACCTCTCCACATGTAACTATAGTGTTTATTGTATGTGTTCGTTGCAGTCAATGTCACTAATATGCACCTCTCCCCATATAACTGTTGTGTTTATTGTATGTGTTCACTGAAGTCAAGTGTCACCAATATGCACCTCTCCCCATATAACTGTTGTGTTTATTGTATGTGTTCACTGAAGTCAATGTCACCAATATGCACCTCTCCCCATATAACTGTTGTGTTTATTGTATGTGTTCACTGAAGTCAGTGTCACCAATATGCACCTCTCCCCATATAACTGTTGTGTTTATTGTATGTGTTCACTGAAGTCAGTGTCACCAATATGCACCTCTCCCCATATAACTGTTGTGTTTATTGTATGTGTTCACTGAAGTCAGTGTCACCAATATGCACCTCTCCCCATATAACTGTTGTGTTTATTGTATGTGTTCACTGAAGTCAGTGTCACCAATATGCACCTCTCCCCATATAACTGTTGTGTTTATTGTATGTGTTCACTGAAGTCAGTGTCACCAATATGTACCCTCCCCATATAACTGTTGTGTTTATTGTATGTGTTCACTGAAGTCAGTGTCACCAATATGCACCTCTCCCCATATAACTGTTGTGTTTATTGTATGTGTTCACTGAAGTCAATGTCACCAATATGCACCTCTCCCCATATAACTGTGTGTTTATTGTATGTGTTCACTGAAGTCAATGTCACCAATATGCACCTCTCCCCATATAACTGTTGTGTTTATTGTATGTGTTCACTGAAGTCAGTGTCACCAATATGCACCTCTCCCCATATAACTGTTGTGTTTATTGTATGTGTTCACTGAAGTCAATGTCACCAATATGCACCTCTCCCCATATAACTGTTGTGTTTATTGTATGTGTTCACTGAAGTCAATGTCACCAATATGCACCTCTCCCCATATAACTGTTGTGTTTATTGTATGTGTTCGTTGCAGTCAATGTCACCAATATGTACCCTCCCCATATAACTGTTGTGTTTATTGTATGTGTTCACTGAAGTCAGTGTCACCAATATGTACCCTCCCCATATAACTGTTGTGTTTATTGTATGTGTTCACTGAAGTCAGTGTCACCAATATGCACCTCTCCCCATATAACTGTTGTGTTTATTGTATGTGTTCACTGAAGTCAATGTCACCAATATGTACCCTCCCCATATAACTGTTGTGTTTATTGTATGTGTTCACTGAAGTCAGTGTCACCAATATGCACCTCTCCCCATATAACTGTTGTGTTTATTGTATGTGTTCACTGAAGTCAGTGTCACCAATATGTACCCTCCCCATATAACTATTGTGTTTATTGTATGTGTTCACTGAAGTCAATGTCACCAATATGCACCCTCCCCATATAACTGTTGTGTTTATTGTATGTGTTCACTGAAGTCAGTGTCACCAATATGCACCTCTCCCCATATAACTGTTGTGTTTATTGTATGTGTTCACTGAAGTCAGTGTCACTAATATGCACCTCTCCCCATATAACTGTTGTGTTTATTGTATGTGTTCACTGAAGTCAGTGTCACCAATATGTACCCTCCCCATATAACTGTTGTGTTTATTGTATGTGTTCACTGAAGTCAGTGTCACCAATATGCACCTCTCCCCATATAACTGTTGTGTTTATTGTATGTGTTCACTGAAGTCATTGTCACCAATATGCACCTCTCCCCATATAACTGTTGTGTTTATTGTATGTGTTCACTGAAGTCAGTGTCACCAATATGCACCTCTCCCCATATAACTGTTGTGTTTATTGTATGGTTCACTGAAGTCAATGTCACCAATATGTACCCTCCCCATATAACTGTTGTGTTTATTGTATGTGTTCACTGAAGTCAATGTCACCAATATGCACCCTCCACATTCATGTAGGTAATCATTATCTGACCTTATTCTGTCAAACAAGCTGCAGGATACAACACTACATGCACAGCTGTCCACAGTTTCACCTAACAATATGAATATGTTATCATGCATACAAAATTGAAATCACATCAACACCTTTGGCAGTCATTGTTTCAGTTGGATACACTGTGGTTTTACATAAATATATATAAATAATATTTTCATATACTTACCATTTGTGACACCCAATAGCCGATTTGTATTTTTGTGCTGGGGTGTCGTTAAACATTCATTCATTCATTCATTTTGTTTCAATTGGAATTTTTACTGGTCAATATTGCAGCCCTCGAAATTCAAATCAATTGATTAGTAATTGTAATTCAGAGATGAAAATTCTCTGGGTTTTCCATGCTTCGTTATTGTAGCACTACATATTTCCAAACCATGTTTCTGAGAGCTTGTTTTTTTAAAATTAAAATATCACCAAGGCTAGAAACGGCCTGTGGCCAGGTCGCCAAATACGACCAATGTCCCGTTTGGGCGACTTATATAAATATTAAAAAATAATGATGCTAGTCACCCAAATAATATTATTTGGGTGATCTTCTTTAGAGCTATAACATATGAGCCACTATTAATATTTGTAATGCATATATTTATTCCACATTAAAATCTGGCTCATGGCTCGTGGTTCATGGTTCGCTTATCTTAATTTGCCAACATCAATTATTATTTTTTGGGCCACCATACTTTTTGGTGTTTCGAGCCCTGTTTCATAGGCTGTCCCTACTTTTCAAGACGTCATGGAATACGCCTGTCTTGCATGGCTAGGGATGGGAGAATATACTGTCTGTAGGATGCAGCACATAAAAGATCCCTTGCTGCTAATCGAAAAGAGTAGCCTATGAAGTGGCGACAGCGGGTTTCCTCTATCAATATCTGTGTGGTCCTTAACCTTATGTCTGACGCGATATAACTGTAAAATAAAATGTGTCGAGTGCATTGTTAAATAAAACATTTCCTTCGTCCTTCTATATGTCCAATGCCATATATCACCATAAAATAACATGTGTTAAGTCCATTGTTACTGTTTTTCCAGTTTTATCCAGTGGCCAATTATTTGTCTATCAAAGACAGTGGTGTGTGCTTGTTTTATCGGTGGGGGGAGTGCATATAAAAGAATCCTTGCTGTTTTGTCAGTATAGGAATGGCCTATAAGGTGGCAGTTGATGTCCTCTCTGGGGGTTTTCACCAAGTGTCAAAATAACTATATGTTAGACACCTGGAAAGACCTATTTTTAAAAATATGGTGAGGTGTGGTTAAACAAACATTCCTTTCCTTTTGGCCTGTTATTAATACAATGACTCACTGAAACACATACTGAATAAATGTATCCTTTCAAAGTATTTATGCAAATATATCAGATGTAGATTATGGTCTGATATTGTCAATCTCCAGTATGGAAAAATTCACCTGAGGCTGTAGTTACAGTACGATTGTATTACCTGGTTTTACGTTTCTCCGCTCGTGTTACCTGGTTTTTACCTGGTTTTACGTTTCTCTGCTTGTGACACTTGGAGAAGGCTAACATCACTTTCACATTTAAAATGTCAATATATGGTTTGTCACATAAAAGAAGATCAGGCACATTGTCATGTGGTGAACAAAGTCGAACAAAGTCGAACAAAGTACAACAAAGTAGGTGAGCTGGGTGTTAGAACTCTATGTACTACACTGATCAATAGGCTGTTGTGGGATTTTATAAAGGACCCCCCAGTCAGGGGCTGATCATGATACTCTATAAATCTTACTTGTTCAATATTTCTGTTTGTTCTCGCAACAGAATATCCATTTTTCGATTGATCTGTTCATCCATCATAATGCTATTATTTTGTCAGTCAGCTTGTTGTTATAAACGCCTTTTGATAAAATTAATGCGCCAGTTTGTTTTTTAGTATATTGCAGTACACCTGTACAGTTTCATGTGTTAATTGTAATGTGGAAAATTGCATTGTATTCTGTGAACAAATTCTTGATGAGGTTTACTTAGTCATTGATTCTTTATGGTAAGTAATGCATGCTGAAATTAAGATGAGCTGCTAATTATAACTAATACTGCAACTAAATGTGACTGTAAAAGGAAATCTTAGGTTTTTGATGTCATTTCTTTGGCTCTGTCAGTCATTTTTGCTGTATAGGGTTAATTGGTTAAAAAAAAAAAAAAAAAAAAAAAAAAAAAGAGTAATATATACTGATGGAAAGAAATAAGGGAATTCACTACTGGAGTAGTTATTTCTGTATAAAATACAGAGATATATTGGGGCACTGCATGTCAGTACTGTGGGGTTGACGTCCATTAACACAGTTAATTTCCTGATACTTGTGGACAAGGATTTTGGTTGTAGTCAACATTTGATGTTACTACTCATGTGTTCCTTTATTTCTTTCCACCAGTATATATATAATACTGGTTAATAAAGTTAACTATATGTAATATACTTAAAAAACTTTTATTACCAAATTTTACTACTTTCATCAGCTTATATACACACATGTATCTCATTTACGGGATAACCCTACTGTGTTTTTGATTTGCCAATGTAGAGTGGTGGTTATATCTGCCACAAATTTAATTGTATTGGTAACATGTGAATGTAGTACTGTTAAAACATTTAAAGCTTTTTCTCTCACGGTTGACCTATTAACATTTACAACAGCTGCTGCAATGAAAGAATTTTAATGACATACAAAACTGATGGATTTAAATACGTTAACACAATATCATGATAATCTGATGACCTAGCTAATTAGTCTCTTATAATTCAATGTAAGGTTCTTGTATTCTTATCCAGCTGTCTGTGACGTGTAGTTAAGTGAACCAACACCTCTTGCCACAAATATACATGTAGAGGAAGGAAGGAAGGAAATGTTTTATTTAACGACGCACTCAACACATTTTATTTACGGTTATATGGCGTCAGACATATGGTTAAGGACCACACATATATTGAGAGAGGAAAGCTGCTGTCACCACTTCATGGGCTACTCTTTTTGATTAGCAGCTAGGGGTCTTTTATATGCACCATCCCACAGACAGGATAGTACATATCAGGGCCTTTGTTAACCAGTTGTAGAGCACTGGCTGGAACGAGAAATAGTCCAATGGGTCCACCGATGGGGATTGATGCTGGACCGACTGCGCATCAAGCGAATGCTTTACCACTGGGCTACGTCCCGCCCCGACACATGTAGAGGAAAGAAGGAAGGAATGTTGTATTTAATGACAAACTCAGCACATGGTTATATGGTGTCAGACACATGGTTATATGGTGTCAGACACATGGTTATATGGTGTCAGACACATGGTTATATGGTGTCAGACACATGGTTATATGGTGTCAGACATATCGTTATATAAGGACCACACAGATAATGAGAAAGGAAACCTGCTGCCACCATAAAACGGCCTACGCTTTGTGATTAGCAGCAAGGGATCTTTTATATGCAGCATCCCACAGACAAGATAGTACATACCACAACCTGTGGCTGGAATGAGAAATAGCTCAATGCACCCACCAATTGAGATTGATCATAGATTGATCACACATAAAGTGAGCACTCTACCACTGGGCTACATCCCACTTCCATACATACAGAGAGATTTGTAGGTTTTTGTTTTGTTTTTATGAGTAAGGAATTCTCTCTGTGTGCTTTACAATAGACAAGATAGCACATACCTTGGCTTCTCATGGAACATGTCATTCCAGCCAGTGTTCCACAAGTGTTGTAACAAAGCCCATGGTATGTACTATCCTGTCTAGGGGATGGTTCATATAAAAGATCCTTTGCTAATAATCAAAAAGAGTAGTCCATAACATGGCAGTGACATGTTTCCTTTCTTATTATCTGTGTTCTTAACCATATGTCCAATGCAGAGAAAGGGGAAACCTTGGTTACTTGCTGCTGCCACTGGAAAAAAGTAGCAAGAGGTCATTTATATGAGTTTTCCCCATTTATAAACAGGACAGTACATACCACATTGTTTGAGGTTCCAATCATGGATCACTGGCTGGGATGGGAAAAACCCAATGGCAGTATGTCAAAGGAGATCCATCACACCTCGTGTGAATACTCTATAGCTGAGCTACATGCACAATGTACATCCCGCCACTATACATTGTGATTAAGTAACATTATTAAGAGTACATGTAGTCTCCAGCAGGAGCTAGATGGAGTGGTCCATAGCCCGTGTGATTGAGTGCTGACCTGTGTACAACTGAAGATGTGTGCTGGAAGGGTCAACTCCTGTTCACTACACTCGCTACTTGATTCACTTCACTTGTACAGTCACTTGTAAGTGGTGTGTTAGAACATACACATGTATGTACACTGTATGTATAATGAAGCACATGTAAGGATGTTTCCAGTGACCAGAACAAGTATGTTACCGTTATCATAACACTGGAAGTGATGGGTAGCTGTGACATACATGTGTATGTGTATATTATACATGTATCTGCATCTACATGTAATATAGGTAAGAATGGTTCCATTAGGTAATGTAACAGTGTGTTAACCCAGTGTAAACACACTGTATTATTGGGCTATAGTCAAGATACATTGTAATATATCCACATGTGACGTGTAATGTACATGTGTAGGGAACATTTTGTTTGAAAAATCTTTATTAGCGATAATTCTAGTCAATTGAAAATTGATTAGCTACTACTGTTTAATGTTTTCAAATTGTGTGGCAATCTGAAAGTTGCATATATATATATATAGGTAATCACAATGCAATACTGAACAAAATGTTCCCTGATATAATATTGCATAAATGTTTATACATTAGATACAAGTACATGTACATTTTGTTGAGACGGGAATGAAACTTAACAAGTACTGAAATGCTGAAATGCATAATATATCCACATGTACACATACTTATGTCTATATAATTTTATTATTTCAGATGATGCCTCTATAGCTGAACTACTATGATTTGCTCAATTCTCCTCAAGAGACTGGATATACTTGTGTTGACGTTCAATCCTCCTCCAACTTCTGTTGTGTGGAATAGCCACTAGTCTGTCTATGTAATGTTGGTCATCACAGCGATGTGTTGAGACATGGAGCTCAAAGTGTGGGTGGAAGGCATACCGCGCGTGGTGTGCGGGGTCACGGATGACACAACGTGCCAGGATGTGGTCATCGCACTCGCCCACGCAATGGGTCGCACCGGGAGGTTCACGCTCATTGAGAAATGGCGCGACGTAGAGCGTCCCCTCTCAGCAGCGGAATTCCCGCTGCGAGTCTTACATAAGTGGGGCGAATACGCCAATGATGTTAAGTTATTTCTATGCCAGTCGGATACGGACAAATACCGACGGAACGACAAGTGGAAAAAGTTAGACCAATTCACACACAACTTCTCTCCACCGGTCTCTCAAGCAAATAGTGTGATAAAACGATCTTTGACATTCACTGGTGCTCATAACTCTATACAGACTGGGTCAAGCCCATCGTCATCATTATCATTATCATCACACCCGACTGATCTGCATCGGAACTATTTTGAGCCTTATCACAACAGTCTGAGTCCACGCTCATCTAACCATAGTTACTCATCCACATCGTCATCTATACATCTACATCCACCACACCAACAACAGCAGCAGCATCGTTCACCACCACCATCATCATCAACATCATCATCAACAACAGAACATGGCCATGCTACGCATAAAAACATGTCCATGTTCGGTGGGCAGATTCCTTCACAGCACTGCCATGTTCCACCACACCCGACAAAATACCTGCACGAGGGCAGTGGTCAGAATTACCGCCTTCCGCCGGCATCAGCGGTGTCTCAAGACGGAGGAGTCCCAAGACTTCATCCTCCCAGGGTGAACATGGCCCCAGTGGAGCTGTCTCTGGACAGTCCGCGCCACTCCAGACAGACCAGTCTGGAGAATATCGAGGAGTACAATCTGGATCACAACTTTCCGGACAACTCGCGCGACTGCAAACGACATGAGCGTGTCGTTGCCGGTACAGGTGATGCCGGCGAACACACAGAGTATCGACTGGATGAGCACGACGCCAACAGACCCGAGTCGGAGAAGTGTCGTCTGCTGAGGCTCGTCTCGCTGCAGAAAGAGAGGCTCAAGGTTCAGGAGTCCGAGTTGGATGTCATAGAAACAGGTAATAGTGTCATCCATTGTATGTCATAGAAACAGGTAATAATGTCATCACATCATTATCAGTTGGATGTCATAGAAACAGATAATAGTGTCATCATATCATTATTAGTTGGATGTCATAGAAACAGGTAATAGTGTCATCACATCATTATCAGTTGGATGTCATAGAAACAGGTAATAGTGTCATCCCATCATTATCAGTTGGATGTCATAGAAACAGGTAATAATATCATCCCATCATTATCCATTGTATGTCATAGAAACAGGTAATAGTGTCATCACTTCATTATCCATTGTATGTCATAGAAACAGGTAATAGTATAATCACTTCTTTATCCATTGTATGTCATAGAAACGGGTAATAGTGTCACTGTTTTATTATCCATTGTATGTCATAAAAATGGGTAATAGTGTCACTGTTTTATTATCCATTGTATGTCATAGAAACGGGTAATAGTGTTACTGTTTTATTATCATATTGTATGTCATAGAAACGGGTAATAGTGTCACTGTTTTATTATCCATTGTATGTCATAGAAACGGGTAATACTGTTACTGTTTTATTATCATATTGTATGTCATAGAAACGGGTAATAGTGTTACTGTTTTATTATCATATTGTATGTCATAGAAATGGGTAATAGTGTCACTGTTTTATTATCCATTGTATGTCATAGAAATGGGTAATAGTGTCACTGTTTTATTATTCCATTGTATGTCATAGAAACGGGTAATAGTGTCATCACTTCATTATCCATTGTATGTCATAGAAATGAGTAATAGTGTCACTGTTTTATTATCCATTGTATGTCATAGAAATGGGCAATAGTGCCACTGTTTGAATATCCATTGTATGTCGTAGAAACTGGTAATAGTGTCACTGTTTTATTATCCATCGTATGTCATAGAAACGGGTAATAGTGTCACTGTTATCCATCGTATGTCATAGAAACAGGTAATAGTGTCACTGTTTTATTATCCATTGTATGTCATAGAAACGGGTAATAGTGTCACTGTTTTATTATCATATTGTATGTCATAGAAACGGGTAATAGTGTCACTGTTTTATTATCCATTGTATGTCATAGAAACGGGTAATAGTGTCACTGTTTTATTATCATATTGTATGTCATAGAAATGGGTAATAGTGTCACTGTTTTATTATCCATTGTATGTCATAGAAACAGGTAATAGTGTCATCACTTCATTATCCATTGTATGTCATAGAAATGAGTAATAGTGTCACTGTTTTATTATCCATTGTATGTCATAGAAATGGGTAATAGTGTCACTGTTTCAATATCCATTGTATGTGATAGAAACTGGTAATAGTGTCACTGTTTTATTATCAATCGTATGTCATAGAAATGGGTAATAGTGTCACTGTTTTATTATTCATTGTATGTCATAGAAACGGGTAATAGTGTCACTGTTTTATTATTCCATTGTATGTCATAGAAACAGGTAATAGTGTCGTCACTTCATTATCCATTGTATGTCATAGAAATGAGTAATAGTGTCACTGTTTTATTATCCATTGTATGTCATAGAAATGGGTAATAGTGTCACTGTTTCAATATCCATTGTATGTCATAGAAACTGGTAATAGTGTCACTGTTTTATTATCCATCATATGTCATAGAAACGGGTAATAGTGTCACTGTTTTATTATCCATTGTATGTCATAGAAATGGGTAATAGTGTCACTGTTTCAATATCCATTGTATGTCATAGAAACTGGTAATAGTGTCACTGTTTTATTATCCATCGTATGTCATAGAAACGGGTAATAGTGTCACTGTTTTATTATCCATTGTATGTCATAGAAACAGGTAATAGTGTCACTGTTTTATTATCCATTGTATGTCATAGAAACAGGTAATAGTGTCACTGTTTCATTATCCATCGTATGTCATAGAAATGGGTAATAGTGTCAGTTTTATTATCCATTGTATGTCATAGAAACTGATAATAGTGTCACTGTTTCATTATCCACTGTATGTCATAGAAACAGGTAATAGTGTTGACCACTGTTTCATTATCCATTGTTTATCATAGAAACAGGTAATAGTGTTGACCACTGTTTCATTATCCATTGTATGTCATAGAAATGGGTAATAGTGTCACTGTTTCATTATCCATTGTATGTCATAGAAATGGGTAATAGTGTCACTGTTTCAATATCCATTGTATGTCATAGAAACTGGTAATAGTGTCACTGTTTTATTATCCATCATATGTCATAGAAACGGGTAATAGTGTCACTGTTTTATTATCCATTGTATGTCATAGAAATGGGTAATAGTGTCACTGTTTCAATATCCATTGTATGTCATAGAAACTGGTAATATTGTCACTGTTTTATTATCCATCGTATGTCATAGAAATGGGTAATAGTGTCACTGTTTTATTATCCATTGTATGTCATAGAAACAGGTAATAGTGTCACTGTTTTATTATCCATTGTATGTCATAGAAACAGGTAATAGTGTCACTGTTTCATTATCCATCGTATGTCATAGAAATGGGTAATAGTGTCACTGTTTTATTATCCATTGTATGTCATAGAAACTGATAATAGTGTCACTGTTTCATTATCCACTGTATGTCATAGAAACAGGTAATAGTGTTGACCACTGTTTCATTATCCATTGTTTATCATAGAAACAGGTAATAGTGTTGACCACTGTTTCATTATCCTGTCCACTTGATGTTTGGTTGGTCTGGGATTGATCTTCATTGATGAGCCCGGCGGGATATTTTTCGTTCCAGCCAATGCACCACGACTGGTATATCAAAGGTCGTGGTATGTGCTATCCTGTCGGTGGGATGGTGTATATAAAAGAACTCTTGCTACTAATGGAAAAAATGTAGTGGGTTTCCTCTCTAAGACTTTATGTAAAAATTACCAAATGTTTGACATCCAATAGCCAATGATTAATAAATCAGTGTGTTCCAATAGTGTCATTGAACAAAACAAATGTTTTTTCTTTCTTTTATTTAATATTATTCATCTAGGTACATGTATAAGTAGATTTCTAGTGTCCATTTGAGAGCTGGATGTCATAGAAACAGGTAATAGTATTGATCACTGTTTAATTGTTCACTGTGGTATATATGTATTGGTAGACTCCAATGTCCATCAAAGCTCGAGATGTCATAGTTCTAACAGGTAATACACATGTAGTGTTGACCACTGTTTAATTGTTCACTGTGGTATATGTATTGGTAGACTCCAGTGTTTATAGAATCTTGATGTCATAGAAACAGGTAATAGTATCACTGTTTCTTTTTTTCTTTTAAATTATTTTCTTGCTTTTATCCAATTACGGTTCAAGCACGCTGTTTTGGACACACACACCTCAGCTATCTGGTCTGTCCAGGACAGTGGGTTAGTTGTTAGTGGTTAGTGAGAGAGAAGAGGGTGAAGTGGTCTTACACCTACGCATTGAGTCATTAAAACTCGCTCTGGGTGGGAGCTGGTACCAGGCTGTGAACCCAGTACCTGCCAGCCTGTAGTCTGATGGCCTGACAACGACACCACCAAGGCCGGTCACTGTTTCATTATTCACCAATGTATGTATGTACCAGTAGACTTCAGTGTTCAGCATTAGCCAAAATATGTTTCACCCCTCCCCCAAAGCCGTGCATTGACATGAAAAGTTCTTAAGTTTTTAAATGAAATTCATAGTTTGAATGTGACCCAAAGCATAATATGCATAACATGCATACTATTTAAGTACTAATATGACCCCAAAGCTACATGCATATACACATGTTATAACATTAGTATGACCATAAGTTACACATGCATAATTGCATTAACCTGTATACACATCCATAATTGCATTAACCTGTATACACATCTTCAGGGAACATTTTGTTCGATCAGTATCACATCACAATTCGTAGTGCAAGTTTCAGATATTGCTACACAATTTTAAAACAATAATGGCTAATCGATTTTTAATTGACTAAAAATATTGCTAATCAGGATTTTGAAAACAAAATGTTCTCTGATCCTACAGGTATGTCATTTATTTCAATGTCATAATTGCATTAATATGGACCCAATTGTTAAGCTACATGCATAATAACATCCACATCACCCTAAGTTACATACACAGGGGTGTAACAAAAATAATATGACTCTCAGCTTCCTGTGCATCCAGGTCATAATATGTCAGTAGCAATGTGTGTAATACATGTATCATTAATTATATGAACCTCAGCTGTAAACAGACGTGGGTGGATATTACTTAATAAAAACATGTTTACAGTAATCAGTGGATGGGAGTTAAAATGTGGTTAATTTATTTTCTGCTATTTGAGTTGTGTTTTGAACCCTATCACAAGTTCAGTTGTTCGTGACCTTAACACTCGCTGACAAGTCTCCTCACACCAGGCTTCACACTGAGCTAATGTCAGGCGTTTCCATCATTCCTCGTACATGCTGGCTTGCTGCATGTATGTGGCCTATAGCTACATGTACATGTTCTAAAAACTGGTCTCGGTGTTGTAGTAGTTAAGCCATCAGACTTAAGACTGGTAGGTACTGGGTTCGCATACCGGTACTGGAGTTTTTAATGTCTTAATGGTTAGGTGTAAAGCCACTACACTGACTTCTCTCTCGTTAACCACTAACAACTAACCGCTACATGTAACTCCTCCAGTCCTTGTCCTAGACAGACAGTCCAGAGAGCTAAGGTATGTCCAGGATGGCATGCTTGAACTGTTAACTTTGATAAATTTTAAAAATAAAAATAATGTAATGGCTGTTTTCAAAATAAAATAAGCCAGACTAAGTGGTATGGTGGTTAAGACATTGGTTCTGAGGTTGATACGTGTACATGTATCAGGGTCTCCATGAGTAATCAAGTATTCGGGCACGGGCCGAGTCTAGCAAGACACAAGTCTGTTCACAGGACTCGAGTATCTGTGCAAGGAGGAAGACGACTCTCATTTAATTATAAGTTTACGTCATTTTGCCATTTGCTTGTCGCCGGTTCAATTATAGGGCTATGAGACATGGAGGGAAAATAAAAGTCGAATGTATGGAATGCAATACAATAACCTGCTCAGGAGTTGAAATTTCATTTTTTTACCACTATCCCAAAGGAATAGTGAATTTCAAAAAACACTATTCCGTCTAAAAATGTACTATCCATTCAATTAATAATGTACCACTAGTTTTCCTGACTGTGCTACGTCGCCCTGAACAACATTGCGTAACGAACAATTGTTTATAAACCAGTCTATGCATTACTGCATACTAGCTGGAATTACAAATGAACTCACTCCAAACATTAGTCTCGATCAAAAAGACGTTTATTTTGTACCGGTCTTAGTAGCATGTGGAATAGCGTAAAATTCTACCCCTGCTGCTTTGGCATCCATGTTCAGCATTGGAATTAAGATGCATGATGCTATTTTATTGTATTCCTTAGTCTCGTTATCATCTAGTGTAAGTGTCGGGTACTCGGGTCCGGATCGAGTTTGACCTGTATTTTGGACTCGTGGAGGCTCCAACATGTATGCAGGTGCCAAGTTTCACATCCATCTGGCTCTAACATGTATGCAGGTGCCAAGTTTCACATCTTTCTGGCTCCAACATGTATGCAGGTGCCAAGTTTCACATCCCTCTGGCTCCAACATGTATGCAGGTGCCAAGTTTCACATCCCTCTGGCTCCAACATGTATGCAGGTGCCAAGTTTCACATCCCTCTGGCTCCAACATGTATGCAGGTGCCAAGTTTCACATCCCTCTGGCTCCAACATGTATGCAGGTGCCATGTTTCACATCCCTCTGGCTCCAACATGTATGCAGGTGCCAAGTTTCACATCCCTCTGGCTCCAACCAAGAATGAGTTTCTATGGCTCATTGGGGAGGTGTATGGCCACTACACCAACTTCTATGTCTCTAACCACTAACAGTTAACCATTAGCTCCTGTCCTGGACAGATGGACCATTTGTGTGTCCAGGACTGCATGCTTGAACTTTAATAAAAATGAAAAATATCTTGAGCACTAATCTGCTGTAACAGTACCAGAGAAAAACTTAGTGATTTAGTGAGAATTAATTCAATGTATTCATATGACATATAACATACATATACATGTATACATACGTGTATATATTACGATGTGTGATGTCCAGAAATGTTTTATAAAAGACTTGCTATAGACATATACATACATGTATATATTGTAGAGAACTGACAATATCGTACTTATGGCCCAGGATTTTCCCAAAGTCTTTTTTTGTAGACTTGGGCATACTTTCTAAATTTTAATTATAAGTTATTCAAAATCTTCAAAAACAATAATTTATGTTTTTAAAAATCTGCCCTTTCTGTTAAATGAGGAGTAAATATTGTTCACCTGAGATGTACTTTGGTGACTGACAGGCAATCAGTCAGTTCAATGGCATCTAATTTTGAGGCATGCTTTTGAAGATTCATTTTATAAGTTTATGTATTGCATGGGAAAAGGTATTTGATTTCAAATTTTCATATCAGTATTATATATATATATATGTATCATCAATTTATTATTATTATTATTAAATTTTTTTTATCCCACTGCTCCCTTTCCTTGCTCTCCTTTGACTTCCATCTCATTTCTTCCCGATCTGGCAACTCCTATCTTTTAACTTCTTTTGCTGTCCACCTCCACACCCCAGTCCTTGTGTCTCCAACTGTGACAGGTGCTTGTCTCTTGTGGATATCTGTGCCACACACCTGCCATTCATCAATTATCATCAGTTTAGATAGCATTTGGTTCACTGATCAGTTATTTATCACATGTTTATTTTCTTTCTTCAGAAATTGTTTCTCTGGAGGAGAAGGATAGAGAGTTTGATAAGGACATAGAGAAAGTTTGTAGTGATATTTCGTTAATGGAGGAGAAACAGACTGTGATTGATTCAGAACTCGAACAGCTGGAATCGGTCGAGTGGATAGAAGTATTACAGCAAGAGCAGACAAAGGGCAAAGAACTCCAGCTGGAAATTTCTACTGTCAAAAACAGTATGTGTAAGTGTGAAAGAAAAATTGACGACACGGCTCAACGTCAGAAAGAACTGGAAGAATTAATAGAGAAAGAAAAACAGTTGGTGCATACGTTGGAGGAGGAAAATAAACAGAAAGAAAAGGAGTTGAAAAGTGAGATCAGTCGTCTGCAGAACGAGTTGAGTAGCAAGCAGACGGAGTTTGAAAATGATCGCAAGTCGCTGAGCGAAGTGTTGAGTGAACACAGTGAGATAGAGACTCGCTTGAAAGAAAAACACTATGAGGCGGATATACTAGAGGAAAAAAAGCAGCAGTTGAACATGAAGGAGTTTGTTACACATCCACCAGACTTGTCTCAAAAGTCTGAAAGTGGACAAGGTAAAAATTAACGTCATTTCAGGGCTCGAGCTTAAAAACTTACCTTGGGTGAAATGACCCAGCCTCCATAGGGCGGAGAGGCGGGACGTAGCCCAGTGGTAAAACGCTTGCATGATGTACGGTCGGTTTAGGATTGGTACCCATCGATGGTCCCATTGGGCTATTTCTCGTTCCAGCCAGTGCACCACGACTGGTATATCAAAGGCTGTGGTATGTGCATATAAAAGATCCCTTGCTACTAATGGAATATTATAGCGCATTTCCTCTCTAAGACTATATGTCATACTTACCAAATGTTTGACATCCAACAGCCGATGATTAAATAAATCAATGTGCTCTAGTGGTATCGTTAAACGAAACAAACCATAGGGCAATTTTGTTTTTATAAAACAGGTAGTAGGGTCCAAAGTACAACATTGTGTGTACATGTTGGAATATACATTTTGCTATCATTAAAATTGCTGCCATTATATTTGAGCCTTGAATTCCATTAAGCCATCAACATTAAACTACTAGGTACAGGGTTCACATTACAGTAATTACGACTCCCACTCAAGACTGAGGCCAGTTCCAGGGTGGGGAAAACCCAAATCAAATATGAGGGGTTTTTTTTGTTTAACGACACCACTAGAGCACATTGATTTATTAATCATCGGCTATTGGATGTCAAACATATGGTCAGTTTGACAGTCATAGAGAGGAAACCAGCTACATTTTTCCATTAGTAACAAGGGATTTTTTATATGCACCATCCCACAGACAGGATAGCACATACCACAGCCTTTGATATACCAGTCGTGATGCACTGGCTGGAATGAGACAAATATGAGGAACACCTCAGGCAAGTGCTGTACTGACTGATGTAGTGATGGAGCGAACTTCTCGATTTACCTCCAATGCTAACTTTTCTCATTTAGCGCTTTGTTTTTTTAGCAATCTCTCATTAATTCCTAGACCAATAAAACTTATAGTTGCGTCTATAAATGTTCATCTCAGTGCTTGTTTGTAAATTATTAAATAACATCCATAGTGAAAAATGTCATCTACTCTCACTGACATTTTCTCAGTTTGTTTTTTCATATAAAAAGGAGTTAAAGAAACATTCAAACATAGTTTAGTGGAATAATCTAATCAAGATAACATAATTTCAAGCTCATTGAGTTGACAGCATTCTGCACTCGTTGAGTATTGTTATTTTGTTTATATCTTGGCCAATTTTTTCTTACAAATTGCATATAAAAATAGAGCATTTTTGTTATTTCCAAAACATTTTCCTTTTCTTTTAAATTCAAGTCAAACTGAAATAAGTTGGTACAGGATATAGATAAACAATTAGAGAGTATATTTCTCTGTATCCAAAAGTGACTTAATTAAGGTTATGAGTTCAGTGAAATACTAGCAGTAGGCATGATGATGAATTTGCAAGAGACTCAGCTACTGTAGATCATTTGATACATCTCCCCAAAAAACTTCTCATTTTGTGTTTTAGTATGCTTTTTGTTGTTTTAATCAGTAATATTTGCACAGTTTGTACCAATTTCACATCATAATATGTACCATAGTTTTGACTATATGCTCACATAATCAGAAATATATTCTATATATGAAAAATGTGGTGTTATCAAAATACAGATTTCAGACTGAAATGGGATTTAACAAGATTTTTTTTCTGTACTTTTGTGTTTATACAGAGCTTGTTTCTTTATGGGAATGTGGGAATCAATTCACATAATGAAAAGTAAAACAATAGACCAACAAGGTGTTAAGTAAACTATGGCATTTCACAAGGTGACTCGCTCTAGCCAATGCACCACGACTGGTATATCAAAGGCTGTGGTATGTGCTGTCCTGTCTGGGATGGTGCATATAAAAGTTCCCTTTCTACTAATGGAATAATGTAGCATGTTTCATCTCTATGACTATCAAAATGACCATATGTTTAACATCCAATAGCCGATGATTAATAAATCAATGTGCTCTAGTGGTGTCATTAAACTAAACAAACTTCTTTTTTTCACAAGGTGATGTCTTGACTGTTATGTGACTTTCTTTTTGAAATCGGATTACATCCAAAATATTATGGCAAATTCCTGATATTATAGCAAATTTCATGATTCCTGTGACATAAAGTTGCAGGAATCTAAAAGAATTCTGGTACAGTTTAGCCCCCCCCCCCCCAAAAAAAAAAAGAGAGAGAGAGAGAGAAAGAAAGAAAAGATATCTCTAAAGTTTTGTGTTTAAGCACTTTCAGTGGCATATTTGTGTCCGGTGTGTCCCTTTACTGTTTGATATACAATCTACTTTGTGCTACCCAGTGATGGTCATAACTAGCAAGTCATGTTTAACACAATCTGAGATCAAGGAAACACCGTATTACCACAGGATTAAGATGCCATTAATCATGTGTAACATATGTCTTATTTATATTTTATTACCTACAAGGAACCACATAACAGGGTTTATACATGTAATTATCGTATGATTTCCCTGTATGTCATAGCATAATCGTATGTCCTATTAATGAGTGATTGGATGTAATAAAAATACACTTCTTTCTGATTGGCTGTTACAACATTCCCACAGAGACTGAAGCTATGCAAAGTGATGTCATTTATGTTTTACATCATTTACGTTTGACATTCCTGTCCTGGACAGAGGAGCCCAGCACCTGTGCCCATGACAGGTGTGTGTTTTTAATAGTTTGCTCTGTATGTGCATGTTAAACTCTATGACTTGACTTGACGTTTGACATCATTTCCATTTTAAAAAATCATCTTGTCACATCACGTCATTTGAATTCAAGGAGTGGCTGACTGAATTATTGTTAAGTATAACGTTTACCAAAAAGACTTATTCAGCTTGAGATTATATTATAAAGGGGTTATTATTAATTAATACGTCCTCATTTTAGAACAGGTTGATTTGAGATCAGGTTTTCAAGACATCTACATGTACAATAAATACAAATTACTCCGCCGGCAAAGAAAAGTTGGTAGTTTGACAATATTATATTGTTGTCCATGACAGACAATGTTTACAACCCTCGTTCCCAAATAATCATATTTCCCAAGCAAGAGCGAGGTAATTATGATAATTTAGGCACTTGTGTTGTAAACATCCTCTGTCATAGACACTTATGTAATATCCTCTATATATCATCATTGTATTGACTAATTGATTAAGTAAAATAATAAAGTTTGTTTAGTTTAACGACACCACTAGATCACATTGATTTATTGATCATCGGCTATTAGATGTCAAACATTTGGGAATTCTGACTCTAGTCAATAGAGGAAACCTGCTACATTTTCTTAATGCAGCAAGGGATCTTTTATATGCACTTTCCCACAGGCAAGAAAGCACATACCATGGCCTTTGTTACACCAGTTGTGGAGTACTGGCTGAAACGAGAAATAGCCCAATAGGTCCATCGACGGGGATCAATCCTAGACTGACCACGCATCAAGCGAATGCTTTACCACTGGGCTACGTCCCGCTCCTTTTTTAAATGAAATGACAAAAACTCTGCCAAATAAACAATGTTACCATAAATAAGTTAACAACCTGCACCCATATTTTCAAAGCTATCTTAGCACTATAAAATTGTAAAACCATCATAAGCTATGACATCACTATGGTGTGTGCTCTAATTGAACGGATCCACTGAGGTGGTTCGATCCATTCATTTTATCATCCATTATCATTCTTTTGATTCGCGACACTTGTAGACAATATCAGTAATGTGGGTTGAATGTCACTATATTTGGCAGCGGTAGACTCTTTAACTAGCAGAACGACAGTGGCATGACGGTTTAGCGCTGAAACATACACAGTGACGTAACAAAAGAAGCAATATCTCCTAGGAGAATATCGCAGGAGATATCGCAAATTATAGTGCCAGCGATATCTCCTACAAAAGCCTTTAAAGGCATACTGTCACAGATTTAAGGACCTTATTTCTCTAAAAATTAATAATAGATCAAAATTACATTAATTTTTACAGACCCAATCTAGATATTGCATCACTTTAACTACACCATGATGAAGTGAAATCCATGTTAACCCTCTCAGCAATGTTAGTTTTTGAATTATGGACCATTGCCATAATTCAATTATTTTTACAAAATATCATTAATAAGTGGAGTATGGTGGCTACGGAGATGGTTGAATAAAGTACATTTAGGGACAAATCAAATATATATATTTTTAGGTAATACTTTGTTAGGCCATGTAATAGGTCAGTGGTCTGTGACAATATGCCTTTAATTGATGATAATAGCTAATATTTTACACTGTCTGTTAGTTTTAATGTTACACATGTGTTGTTTTTCATTTCAGTGGTTCTCAAGTTGTTGGAAGGACGAATGTCTCCTCGGCCGATGACGTCAGCAGCGCCAAAAACATCGACGACACAGCTGACACTGAACAATGTTCTTTCTACAAAAAATCCAAACGGTGTTTGGGTTTAACACAATCTACTATTATTATTATAATATAAATTTCTTTTCAAGTGTATTTTATCTTTTTACTTCCAGATAATCATTCCTATATTTTAACACAGTTTTGCAGACATGTGATGGTGTATGGGTGGAATGTTAGTTAATGAACAGACATAATGTACTGAGACACAACAGTTTTTATTATTACTTGGAAGAACAATACAGGAGTTATTCCCCTTTATGTTTTTTGGTTACAGAATCGTAGTGGTAATTTTATTTCCAGTCAATGAAAACATTTTAATAGCCAGTTGTAAACTATAACAGACATACACACACATCAGGGCCTATGCTTATAAAACTTTTTAGAGTACAGACTCAATCTGTAATGATGTCACATTCATACAATTTGTATGGCATTGTCATGACATCAGTGTCTCAGACTCTAAAAGTTGTAGTATAAGCACCAAAGCCCCGTTCCACAAAGCGATCTTAGTCCTAAGATCACCTTAAGTGCACAAGGTAGGCATGTACTTAAGGCGATCTTAGAGCTACGATCACTTCTTGGAACGGGGTCCAGGCCAGGTTTTACCTGTCTTTTCCAGTTTGCCAAACAAGTTCAATAAATTTGCCAAAAACATTATTTGATACATGTCACTGTCTTTCAATTTTGTCACATTTCATTTGGCAATTAAAAAATTGTTAATAAATTACACATTTTTTAAATTGCTAACATTTTATTTATTTTGTTCAGTTTAAAATCTAATTTATAAACTTTCACATATTTATCATGGGTCATAGTTAAAGGAGAAATACATTTAGCCTTGAAATAATGCAACTCATACGTAAAGCAATTGTAATAGTTTGATTTGTTTATATTAAGTTTTATATGAATCTCTCTCATGTTGAATGACTAGTTTTAGTGCTATTGTGTTTTCCAGTCCAGTTTTGTAAGTTGGCCCCAGTTCTGCAACATTTTTAGTTTAAACAATATTTATTCCATCTTTTTCGGGTGGAATTGGTCGATGGGCTACAAGCACCTTTCCCTACATTGTTTTTACAAGCAAGCTGTGACAAGATGACACACTAAGTACATATAATAACTAACAATAATAAAACATACTGGTAGATAATTAACATAAGAGTGAGCTACCGAATGGAAAAGTACGTACCGGGAATTAAGACAGGTAGAGAAATGTAACAGTGCTGTTAAGTTTCAAAACGTTTAGTGCTTACAATAAAGTCATGAACAGATTTTTAAATGTCTATATTTTCCTAATTAGTTGAGTGTAGATCGCCAAATAATAAAATGTTATGATTAACATGTAGATATTTCTACACCATTTTTCAATGTCTTCTAACATATTTCATTATAATTATATAATAAAGTATGTTACAGTGTATTCCATTGTCTTCTGACAAAATACAGTGTGTTTCAAGATACCTGTACATGTACACAATGTACTATGTAGTTGTTTCACCTACAATGTATTACAATGTCTTCATATGGAATTCTGTATATGTGCATTTATATGCAGTTTGATTAGTATATTTCAGTGTCTTTTAAACTTAATGCAAAATATTTAAAATTAATGATACCTTAGAACCTAAAGTTTTGTTAATGTTTGTATTCCCTGCCAAAAAATCCCAGACTTGCCACAAATAACCAAATATTAAGCATTAATTTATTGGTTTACTGTTATTTAGAAGCCAGCTTGAATTGGCTTGGTTGAGTTTAATTGATGAAAATGTTTAATTTACATATTTTTGCATGTGCCTCCCATCATTTCCCCTCTTCCCCTTATGTGCCTTACTATTCTGCTTTACCTATTGAATCCTCTGATATTATGTAAAGTTTCAACTTTTAAATTTTGATTTTTGAAAATGTCTTTACATCTGGTAAAACATCAATTTTTATTGGGTAGCAAACTTTATTTTATACATAGGTATGAAATGTATAGATCTACAGAAACTGTAATTTAAATGATATTAGGAAATGTTCATATTTTCCAAAATGATATCCACATTTTTGTGATATTTTCACTTCTATTTTGTGATATTTTCACAGTTTAGATCATAAATGCTGAATTACATGATTGCAAATAAGATGTTACACAGTCAATGTTTGTAAATAGATTCAGAATAATATTAGGCCTATTAAGAGGCTGGTCTATGTATATATATAAAAATTCCATATAAAATCTGTACCAAGATTCCACAATGTACTGTTTTTTTTCATTCAAATTACATCATCTTGTTATTTGTAGCATGCATTATCAAACAATTTGAAATATGAACTCGTAATATAGGCTTTAAACTTTCTATTGCCAAATCATGAAAGGCAAATTAAACATGAATTTTGCTCATTTATTTCATTTCTAATTGACCAAAACTGGAACTTTAATTTGGCTCCAATTTTCTGACTAAATTTGCCACTATTTCGATAATTTTTGGAGTCCAGCTTAACCCTTGGTGATGTGTGAAATTTTTTATTCTCAGTCACTGCTCTGCAGTTCACAAAAATGTGATTTTAACATCACTCATGGACAAAACAAAACATGAAAACTACAAACTGAAATAGCAGTTCTTTATTATTTGTTCATGTTTTAAGCTATTATTACATCAAATACTTATTCCATGGATACAACAGTTAACATATTTCTAGTTTACATGAAACAAAGTGGGGGTTTTCTTTTTCTTTTTCATTGCATCCATCTCTTTTGCATACCAAAATATTTGAAATTGTATGATATTGATAGTGCATGGTTTGGATGAATGACTTGAAGTTACTTATAATAATTATGGGTTTTAATTTTATTTTTTTCCAAAAATATTAACTGTAACTGAATTATAACTTAGATTTTGATATTTGTTTACTACTTTTGGTTATACTTTTAATTGTAATTATTAGTAATTAAGTTGAAATATGGCCTGTTTATCACAGCTAATCAGGTGTAAATAACAAACAGTTTGTTTTGTTTAATGACACTACTAGAGCACATTAATTTATTATTCACCGGCTATTGGATGTCAAACATATGGTCATTTTAAGAAATGATACCTGCTACATTTTTCCATTAGTAGCCAGGGATCTTTTATATGGACCATCCCACAGACAGGATAGCACATACCATGTCCTTTGATATACCAGTTGTGGTGCACTGGCTACAGCGAGAAATAGCCCAATAGGCCCACCGGCAGGGATTGATCCTAGACCGACCACGCTTCAAGCGAGCGTTTTCAGGTATAAATAACTATAACCTGATATTAAAACGCCATTGCAGATCAATTGTGGACAGATTTCACACCTTGGAGAATTCAAAGTTTATTTAAACCATTTATGGGTTAAGCCAAAAACACTACATATAAAACCAAAAATACTACCTATAAAATTAGTCCATTTCATGTTACAACCATGTATATTATTTCCTAAATCAAATGTTCTAATGAAAATGGTTTGTATAAACCTTGAATGAATTCCAGGCAAACAGAATTATGATTCTCCCAATTTTCAGAAGCTCTGTTTCTTTTTAACAGTTCTAACAGTACACTATTTGTTTGTTGATTTACATGTGAGACTTCCACAGTTATTCAGAGTGAACCTTGTAGTACGGTAAATAAATACCGGTACACATGTACAGTTGAATGTGGTGTTGTGAAGCTTTGCTTTCTGTCAATGGCTTCTGTTTCGTCATAATTAATTTTTTCCAACTGATCTCCTAACAGAAGCATGTTACATGTAAATTGTGTACATTGTATTATGGACTCTACTGCTTTGTGCAGGGTTACAATTTTGAATACATTGTGTTGTCATTCAGATTCACTATATGCTGGTTTCTGGAGTCGTAACAAAGGTTTTGTCTTGGTAAACCCATCCGATGTGTGCCAGTGTTCATGGCCAAGGTGGGTGGTGGTGAGGGTTGGGGTGTGTAGTGCTCTGAATTGTAATACCTGCCTTGAATTGTAATAAAAACTGCTGTAAATTGTAATACTGACTTGAATTGTAATAAAAACTGCTCTGAATTGTAATAAATTAGCTAACTTAAATTGTAATAAAGAATTACCCTGATTTGTAATAACCAGAGCTGCCTTGAATTGTAATAAAGATACCAACTTGAATTGTAATATAATTTAATAACACAGAAATGGAAAGGAACATGTGCTTAATGACACCGCACACATTTCTTCAATTTGAGGCTGTTGAGTTTATTGTATTTAAGACAATCATTCAGGTGGTTTAGGAGGACTGTTTGTATTCTTATGGTGTCATTAATCCAGATCACTTGGGGATAAGGCCTGCAGTTTTTGTCTCATTTTTTCAATGTAAAAGGGCGAGATATACATGTAGGTATATCTTTAAATTTTATGTTTTTCGTTTAGCTTCCATTTTTTACAAACTATAAGTCCTTCATCAATGAAACTTTGTTAAACTTTGTAGTTATATCCGATGCATGTCCATCTCAATACGTGTTTTAACAAATGTGAAATTTATTAAATTAAAATTTTAATTGAAATTTTTAAATAAAATGATTGGAAACATTAAGGGTTTTTTTTTAACATGCATTAAGATGGACATCAGTGGATGCAACTGTTAGTGACAATGAATAACTTTATGGTACATTTAATTCTGCAGACTTCTTGCTTTTACTACCCATCACCTGTAAATTACAGTTAAAAATATGCACTCGGGCATAGGACAAAAACTGCAACAGGCATAGAATAATTACAGTAGCACACCTCATGGTTTGTGTTACACCATAGTAAGCAAGGATGTTCAGTGAAATTTATCATGGCAGAGACTGATCCTGTATTTGTTTTAAAGGGCTTTCAGAATGCTCACCTGAATGTTCGCTGTCTTCTACATAAAGAATTTATGCAGTATGGGAACTCTTTTTACGTGCCCCTATCCAAAAGTAGGTACATGCACGCCCATCATGGATTTGACCTCTGACATCGCCAGGGGCCAGTTTTGGGACAGGAGGGTATGCAGTATGTAACATCATGTCGTGGACAGGCATTTATATAGGCCTACCCTCTGTTTGCCGATACACTTGAATAAATATTGTTTTTAAAAAGATAATGAGGTACCAGAATAGTGCCTAACATAATGTTTCTGACTGAGTATCATTTTATTTGGTTATTGTCTTTGGACAAGTAAGACATTTTCTAGAAAGTGAAAAGGTATAAACTTTTTTAGCAGAATAATCTTGTGTTGGTTCAAGATTTAATTGTGCTGCATGTTTAAGTCACCATCTTGCCTTGGTTCCAAAATAAATCCTAAACACAGACAGAATGTTTTTTTCTATTAGTTTGGGGTTTTTTTTAAAATTAAAGCTACTAACCCTAGTTTCAAAGTTATATAGGTTTTCTGTGTCATGTAAAAAATTACTAAAACTGTTGTTTAAGCTGCAAGGAGGACCAAAAACAAGTTGAATTTGACCAAATTTATAATTTAAGTAATGTTTAAGTTAACCTTAAAAAATCTGTAATAGATGAAAATATTTTAGTCAGTAGCTATAATAAAGAGTACTGTTTACCAATCCCTATCTAATCATACTCCATAGCACTACATATGAATAGCCTACTGTATGTACTAACTTATCAGTGGCGGAGGAAGGTGCCAAAAAGTGGGGGGCACACTTTTATATTTACACATTTTTACACTTATAAAGCAAATATAAAGCAAAATATCTGAAAAGTGTGGGGGGGGGGGGCACATTCCCCCCCCCCCCCCCTCTTGGCCCCCACTTCCTACGCCAGTGCTTGTTGTACTGGGGCCTAATTCACTGAACTCTTACAAATTTGCCATCTAGTAGTGTAATATAAAAAGACTTGCAAAGACAATGCGATATTGCTTAAGAGAGCTTTGTGATTTAGTGATTTAGTCCCCAGGACAGGTGTTTTTTAATGTTGTATACCCAGTGACATCTTAGTATTTTCACAGACCTGGATGTCATTTAGTCTTTTGTATTTGCATCATACTGATGTTATATTTCTTATTTTCGAATCATCAGATACTATTTTGATATTAATTCTTTTTATGTGCTGGTGTACAGATTGTTTTTAAGTCTTTTAAACTTATTTTGTATACTTTATAATAATTATATATTTGATATTAGTTACTTCTGTGTATTCCAAATCTCTAGTCTCTAGTTTCCGTTTTGTTTGATCAAACAAGCAGGACCACTGGAGAACAAAAATAATTGATGTTAAAGGGACAGTCCTGAGTTTGCTGCAATTTTAAAGATGCTATCAACTAACAGAGACTTTTTAACGATTGTAATTACATATCAAATTTATTTTTCTGCATAATATATTAGTGGCTGTATATTAAACGTTTTCTGATCGTTCTAATATTTGTACTGGGTTAAATTTCATTTTATTTCCTAAAATATATTTTTACATATGTACGAAATTATTTGAAGACAAAATCCAGTTTGGGCTTTTTACAAATATTAAGATGACCAGAAACACATTAAATATACAGACACTGATATTATAAACAAGCAAATATATTTAATATGTAAGTTTAATCGTAGAACTATTTTATTAGTTGGAAACATCTTACAATGCAGCAAACTCAGGAATGTCCCTTTAAAAATAGAAAGCTTTCTTTTATTATTTATTTCCATGCTTACATACATTTAAGGATCAAGTGCTCTGTCCTGGACACACACCTTAGGTATCTAGGCAGCTGGGCCCTGTTCCACAAAGCGATCTTAGCGCTAAGATCACCTTAAATGAGTAACTAACACTTAGATTCTGAGAAATTTTAACTCATTGCTGCTGCTGTAAAGAGAGACAAGATAGACCTCCCCTAGCCACTGGCAAAATTATTTTAAATACCTTTGTGGATGTCATTGGTTTTAATTATTAGTGTGATAGTGGAGACATGTACAATTTAAGGGTTTCCATTGAGCAATCTAATTAAAATTAGCTCCACTATTACATGTGGATCTAACAGCAGCCCGTTGATATGTCATGTCATGTCATAGCGTTTTACGTGCACATTCAGAACAAGCTGTTGTAGCACACGCCATGACAGGAAAGGTGGGGGGAGGAGAGAGGAGGGACCGCCTGCACTGGCAGGTGCAAGGGAGCACCAGCAGCCCGATCAAATCGGTAGCAGGCGGGCGGGGGTGGTGGTGGTGCTATGGAATTTGAATGGAGCAATTAAATGCCAAAGAGAAAAGGGTGCGCAATTTTGATTGAGGGAATTTGGCGAGCTAATATAGGTTTTGATATTAGTGAATCAGCAGCCCGTTGGAGCTCATGTCCAGTTGACCTTTCATTCGACCAATCAAAACCTTACTTGCAAAATCATGCCAGTGATTTGATTTTTTTTTTTAAACATTCGGGTTTATGCCGAGGGTATACGAAATGATTTGGGTAAATTACGAAATATGCTGGAAACTAATTTCAATATAAAATTTTATATAAAATTCATTAAAAGACAAAAAAAAAAAAAAAACATGATGGTATAGCCATAAAATCTGTTTATACTAGTATACGGTCCAGAATTTATTACTGCACTTTTCCCTCTGTTTTTTCAATGTTGAAATAGACCAACAAGTTCGCCTATTGCATAAATAGTCTCGACCGATATTTTTTTAATTCGTATGCTCCCGAATAATGTTATAAAAGGCGAAGTGTAACTGGTCGATATTTAAATTGTTATTTATAGATGAAATGTCACCTGCACACGGGAGTCCATGCAATGCTGTTAGATCTACTGGTGAGACCAGTAGAGCTAATTTTAATCAGATTGTCCATTGAGCAACAAATCCTGCTGGTTGTGGCTCAGGAAGAATTAAAAATTGGGCAGCATTCCCTGCAGAGTTAAATTAGCTTTTCTAACATTTGTCTACTGAGTGGGTAAAACTGAGGGACCAATCTCAGGAGTGAATGCAGTTCTTTTCAGAGTGACTATGCAGTTTAAAAGTGTGCAACTACAACATGCCTTATATACTGGTGGAAAGAAATAGAGGATCACACAGATAGCAACAAGAAATAATGACTGCATCAAAAATCAATTCATATTGTCAGAAATTGACTGGGAACATATAGCCAGCACATTGAACACTACAGACATTCAATCCCACATTACAACTTGGTATGAAATACAGACATTACTACGCTAGTTGTGAATTACAACTTGGCATGAAATACAGACATTACTACGCTAGTAGTGAATTCTACAATTCGATGTGTTCCCTTATTTCTTTCCATCAGTATATAGAGGCAATGTTTTTCCAGAAACAGGAAGCCAAACATGATATTACATCTTCTCCATTTCATTGCTTATCTTTTAAACACTGGATTTTCAGTGCTCTTCAAAGTTCCGTGGATGGGGTGAGCACCCCAGCAACCCTCGTTGAGTCCACCCCTAACTCTGATGGTCCTGACTTGTATTTTCTCCAAAACTAATTTACATTCCTTTTAAGCATTATTAATCTAGAAACATTATTTCCGTGTTCATTGTTAATGATGCATCAATTAAATATTTCATTCCAAAAAATGCTTGCAGCTGGTTATTCCATAAATTACTCAACTATATCCACTAAACAAGATTTCCTGTCCACACCTACAATCTTCAATTTCTATTTAGTGTGAGTGGGTGTGTCATATGTTGGGTGTATCAGAAACTACTGTCCGACCTTGCAATTAAAAACAAATAATGTTGACACAAACAAATTGTCAGTCTCTTAGCATAATTATTGTCTTACTCATTTTCAAAGCTTTTGAGAAATATGGAGAAAAAAATATTTTTATACAAACAAAAATGAATTCTTTAAAAATTATTTAACAAGAACTATATTTCAATTTGTTCTTGTTCAAATATTGTATCATGCTAAGACTGATAAAATGCAAAGGGGAAAAAAGTTTGTTTGTTTAATGACACCACTAGAGCACATTGATTTTTAATAATCGGCTATTGGATGTCAAACATTTGGTAATTTTGACATATAGTTTTACAAAGGAAACCCACTACATTTTCCCATTAGTAGCCAGGGATATTTTATTTGCACCATCACACAAACAGGATAGCACATACAATGGCCTTTGATATACCAGTCATGGTGCACTGGAAAAATGCAAAGAAAAACATACACGTAATTTGCTTCATCAAGAATTCACTTTGTCTCAGCATTTGTGTTTTAAGAGTCCATATTGGTATTTTCTATTGATAATATGCATCAGAAAAAAGTGAATGTTAATCAATTTTACCAACTTTTTGTTTTACATTGACAATGCTGACTGCTGACTAATTGCAAGGACTTATGGATATCTTATGTGTATCAGGTGTTGGGTGTATTGTGTTAGCCATCACTTCTGTTCATTATTGTGGTAGAAAGTGCTGCTAACATGTACATCATCAGAATGAACTGGGTAAACTGCTGATAGGGAGACCTCATACCAGGAACATTTTAAACCAAAACGGCTTACTTAAAATTAGGAGTAAGCTTTTCAGTGTATTTTATAATATTTAAAAAATGTATTATTTGTTTTTGTCTCGCCTTTAGGAAGTACAAGGGTGAGATCTGGATATTACTTTTCTGATGACGACAGCATTAACATTTGCGTTAAAAGTTTCATGTTAAAACTTTGTGTTAACATCAGTTTCTCACAAACTATAAGTCCTAGATCAGTGAAACTTGGTTTATAGTTGCAGCTATAGATGTTCATCACAGTGCACTAAAGTTTATGGTGGGCAGGACATTTAATTCTGCAATATTTATTTCTGTTCAGCTTACAGGTATATAACCAGACCAACTCATACAAATTTATCTTGTACTTTATTTTTCAATCAGTTACGTGATGTTTCAGAGATTTCTGATTCAACAGCTCCTCTTGATGATTTGCAATGCTTCTTGGCTCTTTCACTGTAAATATGTGAATACAAAAACACAACTGTTGTGATGTTTTTGATATATTCTAGTCAAAAGAAATGTGAGAACGCCAATTTTAAAATGACATGATACAGTGTATGGGTTGAAATTTGTTCAGTAGGTTTTCTACAAGGTTTGTTGCATGCTCTCAGGCCATTTTCTCATATAATACCCAGGTACATAACGTATACTACCGTTTATATTTTTATATTTTATCTTGTGAACACTTGCTATCATTGGTTGGACGTTTAGATTTTATATTCATTTTCAAAATCTAACCATGCAAAACGGTTGACAATATATTTTCATTTTTCTGCCTTCGTGGCCGAATCAGCATTAAGCGGTTTAAAAATAAAAATCCCCTCGCCCCCCCAAAAAAAATACAGTAGCTGTCATAACAATCATGTTTGTTCTGTGCCTATCTGAATGTTGCAGGGAATAGTAATTTTGTCTTACTTAGACACTGAATATACACACAATGGGCTGAACTTACAAAGCCCGTGTTTGACTTCCACGCGTGTAACTACATGAATTTACAATTCTTGAACACCTGTGTTTAAAAAAAACAAGCTTCATAAATTCAGCCCAATGTATTTATGATGAATGCACTTCAGATTGTTCAACATGTCTCATTATTTAGTTGTTTTCTTTTCAGATATGTTCATTGTAGTGACAAATAGTCACAGTTAAGATCCTTTTTTAATTAGTGATTGAGGAAATGTAAATAATGCTAATATTTTGTAATCGTGTTCCTCTGTAAATGATATAGACTGCCCTCTTGAAACTAACCCCACATTTATTCATTTTCCTCTCTACATTCTGTAACCATGCTGTGTGTGCTATGCGGAATCCCGGCTCATGTTCTATATTCCATGTATTCCAGAAAGTACAGGAGTCCAAGTTCCGCCATATATTGGGTCTTGTGCAATGCAAGAGCTTTTTTTGTATCTAATAATAAATATTTCAACATGCTGCTTGTAATTTGTTATTCTTGAAGATTGTCCCTCCTCTTTTAAAGGGGCTATTGTGAGTCCTCAGCAAGACCCGTTTATTTCATCAAAAAACCCCAACAACAACACACATATTGCTTTTTTCAGTTTTTTTAAAACACTACCTTATCTTAACATGTTTTAAATGTAAAACATCATACAGAAAAATACTTTTTAAAACTTTTGCCGAATTATTTCAAATTTTGTTTGGCCGTTGGATGGAATAATAAATTCGTAGATACGAAATTATGTTGAATAAAAATTGATACTGAGACACTATAAAACATGATGTTCAGGAATGCATTGGTGATAGAGATGTTCGTGTTTTAAGCAAACAAATGTATATGATGAACATCTTTTAATGGCTACAGACTCACGATAGTCCCTTTAAGGAAAGGTATGTAGCTCGGGGGTGGAGTGTTGAGTTACTTTCTCTATCAAGTGCTGAAATAACCACTTTTTTCCACCAAATAGTTGTAGTTGTTTCATGCACTTACATATCGTTTAACCCCCGTAAATACTCGTAATCCATTTTCCATCGCCCTTTTCCATTAGTGGGGGGGGGGGGGGGGGGGGGGGGGGGGGAGAGACTTTGCATACACCCATATGAAAATTATTCTTGTAATTAATCAGTTAGTGGCAAGATATAGCTATTATACTAGTAAAACAGAGTTATTTCCTCTTAATTCAAATGTCTAGTGATAAAATTAGTGATGACAAACGCCTAGAGATTTGCTCATTTTAACGCTGCTGTCTCAATAATACTTTAGATATATAAGCATTTAGAATACATTGATGATTTCTGCTTATATGTGACGCAACAGTGTTTGCTTTCTTAACTAAGTCACATAAAATACAACGTAAAATAAACCGATTCCACAGCCAAAGCAGGCACATTGAGATAGTTTTTCACGTGGTACTTTCACAACATTTGTTGTGTAGTAAAGACAATAGGGTTTGTTGTTTTTTGCGCCTCTGAAAGCACCCCTTTCCCTTTTTCTTGTTGGATTAAATTCTAAAAATTATAAATTGTCCAATTAAATCCTGTCCCGAATCGGGGCCCCTGATCATATCGGAGACTTTACTCGTGAGCACGTAAAACTGGTTGCCCATTGCTCCACAAATGTGGAGCGGGATTAAGCTCAGTCGGTAATGCGCTCGCTTGGGGTACTTGTGTTATAGGATCAAATCACCTCAGCGGACACGTTTTCTGATTTGATTTCCCCCGTCTCAACCAGTGCACCATGACTGGTATATCAAAGGCAGTGGTGTGTGCTATACTGTCTGTGGGAAAGTCCATATAAACGATCCTTTGTTACAAATAAAAAAATATATAGCGTGTTTTCTCTCTTATACTATAGGTCAGAATTACGAAATGTTTTACATCCAATAGCCGATGATTAAATAAATCAATGTGCTCTAGTGGTATCGTTAAACAAAAGACATTTCATAAATGTCTTAATTATTTTGAAACATGATTAAAGGACTAAACAAAAATAGAACACATCCCTCTCTACATGAACGACTTTTAAATTAACGGAAAGATAGGGATGCGAGTTTAAAGATACAAAGTCCTCTAAAACCATTGTACAGTACATCTGGCGGAAACTTACAGTAAAATCTTTATTAGACTATTAATTTATGCACATCCACTGTGTTCTGTCAAGACAATGTCTTATTGTGACCGTTTTACCAGTTTTAATACTACACTGAATACCAATAGAAACGCAAATCGGTGCATGGTAAAATTGTAATTGGAATATATGCTCAATTCTGTGACATGGTATTATCAACTTGTAATTCTCCTGAGTCGCGGTATGTGTTAATCCATTGTTTAAAAAAACAAACAAAAAAACAACAACAAACAAACCACCAAACACTTTAATGTTACAACTGATATAGAGAATACTACATGAGTGGCCGTTGGATATCATTTATCTTACAACGATTTTTTTGTTTTTTTAATGTATCTAATGAACAAAAGGGAGTTGGATACGTTTTTAAACAAGTTGTAAGATAAATATCTACCTGACATTATTGTAGTATTCTACAACTTCCATATGCTAAACAAAATACCAACCCAGATTTAAACAAAATGGTGTGTGTGTGTGTGTGTGTGTGTGTGTGTGTGTGTGTGTGTGTGTGTGTGTGTCTTTATTTCTTTAGTGGGTGGGGCGATGTCCTAATGTCTGTTGAAGCTTAAAACAATGCCTTGTTGTAACAGTGGACTAGTAGACATGCATTCTGTTGAATCGTCCGGGTGGGTGAACTATCCCATGTACTCTGACCGTAAGAGAGCAAGACGGACAACGCTCTCTTTACGTAATGAAAGCGTATACCTGTCCAAATGTCCGTCATGCCCTCTTACGGTCAGAGTACTTGGGCTATGTGTGACCATGATTCATGAATACAAACACATACACAAATATTTAATAGTCTCCACATAAGAATAAAAGTAAACAAGAAATAATGCACTGTACGATGCTGCCGAAATGGTGGGTACTAAAGCGACGAAATGCAAACCACAATGGATTGTGGAGTTTCGGATACATTTTATTATACACTTAAAAATAAACATCACATGACTAGCTAAAAAAAAAAGAAGTTGTCAGGCTCCCCTTAACCGTGTGCCTTAACAAAAATCATTCCAGTGAATAGACAATTCCGAATTCTTCAGCTGGTCAGGAACTGATGAACACAAACATCTACTCATCTGCTGACGTTTTGGGGATCTACAGACCCATAGGAACAATACAGAGCGGGGTCTAGTGTCAGCCTCTAGTGGGGTGGTGGGGGCACAAGCAATATATTAATATTTATTTATACAGTAAAACGTACATTTTCCCCCTCAATGGGGGGGGGGGGGGAGAGGGAGGGGCTCAGCCTCTCTCTCCACGTTTCTTATGGCCCAGTTTCGTTCCACGAAGTGATCTTAGTGTTAAGATAAACTTAAGTGCATAGTTAATTATGTACTTAAGTTGATCTTAGTGCTAAGATCGCTTGGTGGAACGCAGCCATCTGGATTGCCGAGAAAATTTGTAAGACAGTGATTAGACACCCAGAAATAAATTCTACATGACTAGATGTGGGATTTTTTTTTTTAAACAAGAGCTTATGCTGTAATCAAAAATACTGTGTGAGGACCAAGTCCTATTGAAAACTCCATGACGCTGTTGAAACTACAGCAGTTTAGTGTCTTACGTAGTCAGATTAATTTACAGCGCAATGTTAATACACTGAGGAAAATAAATAAGGGAACGCTTGGTACTAAAAGTTAAAGTTTGTTTTGTTTAACAACACTACTTAGTACTATAGCACATTGACTTGTTAATCATCGGCTATTGGATGTCAAACATTTAGTAATTTTGACACATAGTTTTTTTGTTTGTTGTTGTTGTGTTTTTTGGGGGAGAGGGGGGTCTATAAATTTCAAAATTAGCCGGCAAATTTTCTGTCTCGAGTCATGCCCCTGGCTATCCAGAGACAGGACCCGGGATGGACATGCTCGAAACCATAGTGGTATATGAGCATGTTAAAATTAGCCGCACCGCACCGCCGCACATTTTGCCATTAGTAGCAAGGAATCTTTTATATGCACCATCCTATACACAAGATAGCACACACCATGGCCTGGAGCGAAACATAGCTCAATGGGCCCACCGACAGGGATGGATCCCAAATCGACCGCGCGTCAGGCGAACGCTTTATTCCACTGGGCTACGTCCCGTCCCGCCAGCCCTTGATCCTATAATATGTATTTGATGGACACATCATTTAAGTAATTGTAACATTTTAAAATGTGTGTTATTGAAGGTTTTTTTTATGATTTATTTGTTTTCATTAAGTCATGTCACGTCCGCTCAGATTATCAATCTAACAATTATATCTTCTGTGAAATAATGAGTGTCACAATTACCTGCTGGTTAAACAACCTGTTTGACACATTTACATTTCTTAAATAATAATTAAAATAAAATAACAAAAAGGTATGTGTGTGTGTGTGTGCATGCGTGTGTGTGTGTGTGTGTGTGTGTGTGTGTGTGTGTGTGTGTGTGTCTCTCTCTCTCTCTCTCTCTCTCTCTCTCTCTCTCTCTCTCTCTCTCTCTCTCTCTCTCTCTCTCTCTCTCTCTCTCTCTCTGTGTGTGTGTGTGTGTGTGTTTGCGCGCGCGTGTTCTTTTTTCCTTTTATTTATTTATTTATTTTTTATTTGTTGAATGGTTTTCGTTGCAGACCTGTTTATTGGGGTTTTTCTTAAAGGATTTTTTAGTTTTGTTTTTAAATCATTAACAGAAATAGTTACGAAATACTAGTATTTATTCTTAGCGATAAACAATTTTGAAAATGAAATACCCATTAAATATACTTAAGTCTTATATAGTCATCCAGTCTAAGCAAAAGTACGTGATAAAGAGCTATTCTTAATTATTGCGGTCACGGGCCCGTCATAACACTTAATATGTAAACACGTAGATATGTTAATACCTATATTTAGCTCAGGAAACACCACCCAAACTACGCGAAGCGGAACGAAATAGTCACGTGACACCATTGTAACCATCCTTGGCGTTTTTTCCTCACCACACAACTGGAGAACCATCACGGAGAGTACAGCGTGCGACTATCAGTGCGTGTTATACATATCTGTATTACATATCTAATCTACAGATGAGGGTGGTGACGACTCGAGCCCGCGACGCGGCGGATATTAAATGCGTCGTGGTAGGTGATGGGGCAGTGGGGAAGACGAGCATGTTGATCAGATATATTGACGGGAAGTTTCTCAAAGACTACACCCCGACCTGCTTTGACAGTTACGTAGGTGAGTATATCATAAAAATAAGAAAAATAAGAATAGTAATATTTCATTTAAAAAAACCCTCTATTGTATCGCTTTAACTAACCTGAAACGCAAGGGTGTTAGTTAAAATGAGAGCATGTCACTTGTGTTATTTAATTTAATTTATTTTATTTAATGAATGTTTAACGACACCCCAGCATAAAAATACACATCTGCTATTGGGTGTCACAATGGGTAAGTATATGAAAATATTATTTATATAATTATGTAAAACCACAATGTGTGTTAGGGGTGGGGAAGAGGTAGGGCTGAGCTGATGAAGTGAGTGTTTTACATAAACACTGAACAATGACTACTGCTGTTAGAAATAATTTTAATACATGAGAATTTATTTACGTAGTATTAGTACTGAATCAGTATTTCACTAATACAAATATTTATGATTCAATGAAGAAAAAGAAATAACAAATAAATAAATAAATAAAATTGGATGTGACTGCAAGAAGATGCGTATTAAAATAGCCCAGTGGCAAGATCTGCAGTAGGTCTAGGATCCGTCCCATTGAGCTATTTCTCATACTAGTCAATGCTCCACAACTTATGTAACAAAGGCCGTATGATGTACTATCTTGTCTGTGGGATGGTGCATATAAAACCTCCTTTGCTGTTACTGAAAAGGAGTAACCCATGACGTGGTAGCAGCGGGTTTCCTCTCTCATTATCTGCGTGGTCCTTAACCTAAGACGCCAGTACAGTTATTCATCCTTCGTCTTACTAGTTGAATGAAGTTTTACATTTTAGCTAGTAAGAGCGAACAATTTTGGCTGGACGTCGTTTCAAGCAGCTGTAAAATTTTGTAATTTAGCTTAATTTCGTTTATTATTTATTCAGTAAATATTTATTAATATACATATAAGTCAAATATCCTAAATTCACATCAATACAAAGTTAGATTTTCCTTTCACAAATTAAGCTGTGAGTGGAAAATCAAAGTACCCTTTATGTAATGTTACATTTGATTAAAGACTTAATCGTATTTCGATGAGTGATGTCATAGGATTACCCGAACTTATCTTGAGCAAGGTATATACACAGGTGTTTACAGGTGTGAAAGATTTTTCGTGAGAAAACGAGATTGGATCACTATGAGTTAACGAGCACCAGTTAATGAGCAACTCGATAAGGCGTTAAAAAAAAGTGTACTTCCGAAAACCCGACCATACCTTAAAAAAAGGCCGACCTCAATTTGTTGTGTTTTTTTCAGTGTATTTTTTTCAAAACATTTTAATATGTAGGTGGAAAGAATAAAAAATGTAGGGGAAGAAACAGCTAACCCGACCATACCTAATTTTTTCGGCATGTTCCCTGAAACGAAATATTTGAAGAGAAATTATAAATACTTCTGCTCTGTGTACAGATATGGGCAAGATCAATCTAATTAAAATTAACTCCACTATTACATGTGGAACTAACAGCAGCCAGTTGGAGCTCATGTCCACCAATTATAAAATTACTTGCAGAATCATGCCAGTGATTTGAAAATAATTTGAAAACATTCCGAATTATCCTGAGGGTATACGATATGTTTCATGTGAATTACGAATGCCTTATTTAGACCAGTAGAACTAATTTTAATCAGATTGCTAACAACACTGCGTAGTCTCCCATGTCCAGGTAACATTTCGTCTGTAAATAATAATTTAAATACTGACCAATCACACTTCGCCTTTTATAACGTTATTTGGGAGCATACAAATTCTAAAAATATCGGGCGAGTCTATTTTAGTGGCCGCAGTACAGCGAACCATACCAATACGTACGGGATGGGGTATCAGTCTTCAATTTTACGTTAAATTATTTATTTATTTATATACCCCTCCCCCCTCCCCCAACTAAATCAGTCTTCAGTTTTACATTACAAATTATTTATTTTATAAAATAAAACATGTTTTAAGGCATTCGTAATTCACACGAAACATGTCGTATACCCTCAGGATAATTCGGAATGTTTTCAAATTATTTTTAAATCACTGGCATGATTCTGCAAGTAAGGTTTTGATTGGTGGACATGAGCTCCAACTGACTGCTGTTAGATCCACATACTAATAGTGGAGCTAATTTTAATTCGATTGGGGGCAAGATCAGAGATGGTACCTATAGCGAGCATGCTTGAACATGCATGGGTGTGGGAATGTAGAAACGATTTGGTTTACACTAAATAAAAATATACATATACAACATACTTAAACCGATATATTTGCACAACATTAATTGTTTTTATCTTGATATGGTAATCACTTAATTCATGTACCTACCTTTTGTTTCACACCCAATAACCAATATATTATTTGTACTGAGGTGTCGTTAATCATGCATGCATTCATTCATTTATTTATTCAGTCAGTCATTCCCTGCTGGTGGTCTTTGTATTCGTTTATCCATACATCAGTTGAAAACATCAAACAGACAGGTAGTTCACTAAAACTTTCATCTGCCGCGAACGTTAACACATTAAATGTATTCAGCAAATCTGACAGTATAGGTTTTTTTTGCCCAACTGAGCTTTGATTTATAGTGTATATATAAATAAACATGTACAACTTGAATACTACTAATTAGTACAGATGACAAGGTCTTCCCTAGTTTTTTTATAAGTAAAACGGGAGTACCGAAAGATAACCAGGACATAGTATAAAACGTTTCCCTCGGCTAGACAAAAATGGACACTTCTAAACTAAAGGAACATATTTTAGTTTATTTTTTCCAGGGTGGCATTATACGCGAGTGCAGGTGTGTGTGTGTGTGTGTGTGTGTGTGTGTGTGTGTGTGTGTGTGTGTGTGCGTGCGTATGTGTGTGTGATCACGGTCTAAACCCCTTCCTGCTTAAGCAATTTTTCTTTCTTTTTAAAAATATATTTTCAGGGGAGCATGACTCAAACCCCTATAAACTTCGCACACCAAATTCTGGAACACTCCCTCCCCTGCTAAAATTTCAACACACGCGCCTCTCTAACTACGACTCTAGGTGAAAAGCGATTAGCACTGTTATACTGGTCAGTGTTCAAGCACACTGTCCTAGGCAACCTATTCAGGACACGGAAGTAAAACATTAATGTTGTATAATGACGGTGTAACATTAAAACAATAGTGAACTTAAAAAGGCGAAATTAAAGTGTGCTAACAGCAATCCTTAAAAAGCATGGCGAGATGTGTGAACATTGTCACAGGACACGTTGCTGCTTAATTTACTTTTATCTAGATGTTGTTTTGATGTTGGTATTGGTTTTGTTTTACTCTCGTTTAGAGTGTATAAACGTTACTTTTGTTGCCCGAGTCAATATGTCTGCACGTTTACTCGTGACGTAATTGTAATATGCTCCAGAACTTACACCAAGTATTTTCTTTACTTCGACGTGTTGAGACGGCTAAATCCAATTAGTCCGTGTTCACGGGTATTATGGAAAGTGGATGTATCTATTCATCTCTAATTGCTTTACCTGTACATACGTAGATAATCTGTTTGTTACACAGCCTTCTCGCACTAATCTAATTTGAATCCTAGCTTTGATTATTTACAAGCATATGCTAGTATAAATATTTCATGAAGTAGCAGATCTTTTGTGTAATTTATAATAGTTTTGGCCCGAAGTATGGAATTTCGCATTTATCTTTAAATAAAAAATGGTTCTACACGGGGTTTTTTAAAGCACAAATAATTTAATCCTTTTTTGTTTGTTTAAAATCTAAAAATACTAGCCAAATAATAAATTTAATTTCTAAAAGAAAGCAATAAATAAACGAACATAATTACCCGATGCCTGAAGCGTTATGGGGTTTTTCGTGTTTTTATTTAAAACAGATGTTGACAACCGCCGAATAATTTACTTTTGCACAATAGGAACCGATAAAATAATCTGGTGCCATAAATAACTCCGTTCTCAGACTGTAGCTAAATGCTAGTGATATCCCAGCAGTCACCGGGAGTAATGTAATGGGTGTGCGCGTTTTTCATCACTCAACCATAGCAGTATCATCTTTAGTAAAAAAAAAAAGAAGAGTAAATCAACAATCCCCAGATTTCAAGCACACCATTGACTGTGACCTCGAAAAGAGCATAATGAAATGTAGAACGACAAGCAACAACAATAAAACAACAAACTGCACTTTATTTACTCCCCGACCGTTCAACGACACACGAGGTACACAGTACACATTTCAAATACATAAATAAATGACAATGTGGCAATAGTACTTGATGTAGGCCTATGTCCGTTATAGTTAATGTTAGTTAGTAAGTTAATTAACTGTTCTCAGGGGCGTTGCATGGTCTGGACTTGGAGGGGTGGGTCGAATATGAATCTAGCGGTTGCTCTTGTCTACATTTTCTCTGGACACATATATGAATATAATATATGAATATAATATATGGATAATGGATATAATATGAATAGCCTAATATTGCACTGTATGCCCCCCCCCCCCCCCCAAACTGTTTTAGCCTCAGTGGGTGGGCGGGGTCGTCCAAACCCCCTGAATCACACAGTCTACACCCTTGGTTGTTGTAGGTATTAAGAATTCAAAAAGTGTTATTGCAAGCTAACCACAGTCCACCCACTTCCATCTTGATGTTGAGAAAATGCAATATTCGAGAAAATGTTATATTTACACCATGTTTGTATGAAAATCAGGAAAGGCAAATTTAGCGAAGCTTAATTACTCATTGAATACTTCCTGGTACTGTGAAACAGGAACTTTTGAGTAAATGTAATATCTAAACCATGTTTGTATGGAAATCAGGAAAAGCAAATTTAGCAAAGCTTTATAAAGTATACCAATGTACAATGAAAACCGGTAACATAATTTTAAAATGAAGTATGTCTTAAACGTTTTTTAATACTTAAAATTCTTTTAATCCGTGTAGATGTTAAATTTCATTTTATGAAATGTAGACAATTCCAACTCCTAATTGTGTCCAGTATATACTTATATGGGGAAGGGGTGGGTGGGGTTGGGGGTGCGGGTGGAGTGGAGTGAGTAGTGATGGAACACATAAAACAAAGAGCGTATGCTGGGGAGGAGGGGGTTAACGTACGCTCTTTATGGGAGGCTCCCAACACATCCGATAAATCTATTGTGGCATTAATATAATCCAGGTAGCTAATCTTTGCAACCATGTAGACAAGTTAAAACCGACATATTTGATTACACTCACTGTGCGTTATGAAACACGTTAATTTTAAATGAGTCACAAGATCTGCAGGTATTTGCTTGTGAGAGTGTCACAATGTGACAAGGTGTGTGGCGATGCGGCTGTAATCGTGACAATTAGATTATGATCTACAGGAGAATGACATACCACTAACACCCTGCGACTGTCCTACAGTAGGACATTACTGGCATTCTTTACACGCCTTCGCGCAGCTCTCGGTGTCCCAACACAGATAAAGTTGCAGTTGTCGCCCTAATGCAGCGCTATCAGATATCGTGCTCGAATATCGTCTTGTCCTCTTAGGTAGAATTCAAATGCTAATTAGGTTAGTTGATAAGTACCTCGACGCTATGTCAAGTACACATAAAGAAAGTACATAATATTTGAGTGAGCGAGAAGGAAGAGAGAGGAGGGGGCGGGGAAAAAGAAAAGACAGAGAAAGGCCGAAAAGAGAGAGAGAGAGAGAGAGAGAGAGAGAGGAGGAGAGAGAGAGAGAGAGAGAGAGAGAGAGAGAGAGAGAGAGAGAGAGAGAGAGAGAGAGAGAGAGAGAGAGAGAGAGAGAGAGGAGAGAGAGAGAGAGAGAGAGAGAGAGAGAGAGAGAGAGAGAGAGAGAGAGAGAGAGAGAGAGATCCCGATTGCTTCATTAATATTTTCACTACTAAAATTATTTGCATGAATGTGCATATTTTAGGAGCCTTTGGGAAGGGGAGAGCTCGTAATATAGACCAATTTGTACTACATGTATATGTGTATATTAGATGTTTCTGAAGATTAGTAACATGCTTTCTTTAATAATGCTCACCTGAGAAGCAAATCACACGAAGGAAAGAAAGAAAGAAAGAAATGTTTTATTTAACGACGCACTCAACACATTTTATTTACGGTTATATGGCGTCAGGCATATGGTTAACGACCACACAGATTTTGAGAGGGAAACCCGCTGTCGCCACTTCATGGGCTACTCTTTCCGATTAGCAGCGAGGGATCTTTTATTTGCGCTTCCCACAGGCAGGATAGCACAAACCATGGCCTTTGTTGAACCAGTTATAGATCACTGGTCGGTGCAAGTGGTTTACACCTATCCATTGAACCTTGCGGAGCACTCACTCAGGGTTTGCAGTCGGTATCTGGATTAAAAATCCCATGCCTCGACTGGGATCCGAACCCAATACCTACCAGCCTGTTGATTGATGGCCTAACCACGACGCTACCGAGGCCGGTTACACACGAAGGAATTCAAATAGACCACTCACTGTCATCTTTAATTGTTTTTATTTCTTTTTATTGATGTTGCTGTTGTTGATAATGTTGTTTTGTTTTGTTGTTGTTGTTGTAGTTGTTTTGTGTTTGTTTTTAGGGTTTGTTTTACCATGAACATTTAGATGTTATATTTTATGTCATACGAGTATTTACTCCATATTTCGGATTTAGAAATGATCCGATGAAAACTATCTATTTTAGTGTGCACAGCTGACATTAGGCGTGTGCAATGTTGTTTGTTAGTGGTGGAGTTCAGTATTAGGTTTCAAGTGTTGTAATTGGTAAACAGGCAGTATGCATATATCTCGTGACAGCTGGACTGGCACGCGCGGAAATAATTACAATTAGTCATAGTTCATCATTGAACGTGCTGACCACGGTATTAACGAATCTGTGTATATATATATATATATATATATATATATATATATATATATATATATATATATATATATATAAAACTGATGACTGAGTAACTGAGCTAAACTAAACCAATCCAAACTTTGAACTAAACTATGAACTAAACTAAATTTTGAAATGAGCATCTACTTTAACAGTCTATACATTATATAAACGTGGTAATCTTTCCCAGAAATACTCATCCGACCCAGATGTTATACAATCGTTAACACTAAAAGAAGAATTTTGTTTTGTTTAACGACACTACTAGAGCATTGATTAGTTAATCATCGGCTATTGGAGGTAAAACATTTGGTATTTCGGACTCGTAGTCATCAGAGGAAACCCGCTACATTTTTTCATTAGCAGCAAGGGATCTTTTATATGCAATTTCCCACAGACAGGAGAGCACATACCACGGCCTTTGACCAGTTGTGGTGCACTGGTTGGAACAACAACAACCCCCCAAAAAACAAAAAACAAAAAAACAACAACAACCAAAAAACAAAACAAAACCCAACCCAAAACCAACACTTTTAGTTGAATGGATGCACCGAGGTGGTTCGATCCTACGACGCATCCACCTCAAGCGAGCGCTCAAACCGACTGAGCTAGATAAAAGATCATTTGCTACTAATGGGAAAATGTAGTGGGTTTCCATACTAGTATGTCAGAATTACCAAATGTTTAACATCCAATAGCCTATGATTAATAAATCATTGTGCTCTAGTGTTGTCATTAAACAAAACACTGGATGTTTGGGTCACTCAAGAGTTCGTGAAAAGGGTTGAACATACATCCACCCCCGTCACAGATCCGGGCTGTGTAGGTCTCGATAAACTGGTGAAACAAGTCATGATGGCAGTTGTACACTCCAGAAGATGTTTTCTTCCCTCTGCACTGTCAAAACACATGTACATGTGTATCTCCTTCCTCGGACCATTGTATACCTGCATGACCACTGTATACCTGTATGGCCGCTGTATATACCCGTGAGACCAGCACATACATACCTGTATGTACTAGTAATAGGTCTGAATGAATGTTTTTTTTTTATTTTGCAGTTTCCACGGAACTCGGTGACAGAAGTTATGAGTTATGTCTCATGGACACGGCGGGACAGGTGCGTCTTTTAAGCTCTCTTTTTTGTATGTCAAACCATTCAAATTTTAAATTCCAGTTCAACATGTTTTAATATGTTCAGGCAGTTGGCTATATATATATATTTTTTTTTTACTTTAGTCTTAAATAAAAAATTGTGCGTTTTCGGGAACCCGTCCCTACCTAGAACAAAGGGCCGGACCTATTATTTAATATTATATATATATATATATATATATATATATATATATATATATATATATATATATATTTTTTTTTTAGATTAGATTAGTTTTAAAACTAGTTTTATTTATTAATATGTAGGTGAAAAGAATACATGCATAACATTTTATTTGGACCTGTGGAGGTAAAAGCAGTTTAAAAAAAGAAAAGAATAGAGAATGAAAGATATCGTCCTACCCTGCTTAATTTGTTTTTCGACTCGTTCCCCGAAACTTTCAAGCCTTATCCATGTCAGTGTCACAATCTCCGTGATAGAGTGATAGTTCTGACCTGAGATTGTCCTGTTTTTCTTAAATCTCATTAAAAAATCAAACCTTAAAATCCAAACCGCGTACTCGAATTTGTTTCCTTGAAGTAATTAATTTAAAGCAGCCATCTACCTTGCTATAACATCTCTTTTACTGATGCAAAACAAGACCTCATCTACAGTTTTATTGAAACTTTCATAGATGAAGCAATACTGTTAACTCGAACTTTTCCAAATATCACTTTTGATAATTTAAAAAGATGGTAGATGTTTATTACTTTGCTTGCAGTAACCTCAGGGTTCGGCAAATTCACTAGCCCTCGGTTGAATGAATGAATGAATGAATGAATGTTTAACGACACCCCAGCACGAAAAATACATCGGCTATTGGGTGTCAAACTATGGTAATGCAAATAAATAAAGTGATGATCAACAACAATATAAAAATTCAAGACTTAAACAAAAACAGTGTAAAGAACTGTGCAAAAACACAAATATCACAGAATATTACGGAAACTTTAATTTTGTGCTGTATTGGCCATTCTCAAAGAGAATGTTACACCCCTGCACCACGGTGAGGTTACAGCACACGCAGGGGTAAACAAAGAGAATGTTACACCCCTGCACCACGGTGAGGTTACAGCACACGCAGGGGTAAACAAAGAGAATGTTACACCCCTGCACCACGGTGAGGTTACAGCACACGCAGGGGTAAACAAAGAGAATGTTACACCCCTGCACCACGGTGAGGTTACAGCACACGCAGGGGTAAACAAAAAGAATGTTACACCCCTGCACCACGGTAAGGTTACAGCACACGCAGGGGTAGCCCTCGGTTGCGGCTAATGATTGTTTTGTCCTGCCTGGGCTAGTGGACATTATCAACTGTGTTAATATAATGCACAGGACAATGGCCGAAGCGTCTGTGAGGGTTAGTGACATTTATTTAGAACTTACTAAACCTTACTGCTTGGAGCTTTGGTACCCCTTCCATTTGCCCAGGGAGATATTTAACATGGTCATCAAGTATCGAGTGTCACTATTTAATTGTTTATTTATTTATTTATTACATCTTGGTAATTGTGGTATTGTTTATTGTATTTCAAATGGTTCACTAACAAGCATTTTCCGTTATGTAACGGTATAAACCACTTAAATTAATCTACCAAATCATTTTTATTATAACATTGGCCCATGGGGGGGGGGGGGGGGGATTTTATTTTCGTTTTACGTTTATGCTATGACTCTGTTTCCATAGTTAAATTATTATGTGACAGACGACTCTGTGGATATACCGAGGTGTTCTACAAATCCAACTAACACACAGAATAACGACAACACCCTGGCTCGTAAAAATGTCTCGGATGTATAGTTTAGTTCTGTGGCACCTGTCACGTTAGTTATGAGTTACGTCCCCTTGATTCCTCGTCTTTATATGTACATATAATTTGTTATGGTCTAAATGCCATTTATCATGACACCGGACAGATAAAACACATTTTTATTATGTTGTGGGGATTTCCACCAGTCACCAAAATGAGAATTGAAAGACTGTTGTTGACATACCGGGAGCGGGTGTAACGTTCTGAACTGTTCTGAATAGAAATGAATGTTTGTTACACGATCGTCCCCCACCCCCAGCACGGAGAACAATTCTTGAGTTATTCTACGACGTTGTTAAGTTTAAAACTTAACACAAACGACACTGTATCGATGTGACAAACATTTTACGATACAAATCAAAATAACTGTCGTAACTGCCAATCAATTTATTGTCATTTTTGGATAACAAATTAAAAACAAACACACAAAAAGCAAAACAACAATAAACAAACGAAAACCCCCAACAAAAACACCAAGAAATAGCAAAAACCCAACCCCAAAAATAAACAAACAATAACAACAAACATCCAACGTTGAAAAACTCACAAAAACGTTTTATGCTAGAGTCAGACTGTCAACTGTCACGACAAAGTTGGCCAACTCTACGGTTGCGTTGTAATTTCCACAAACTCCCAATTTACAACGGCTGCGCTCAGACTAACAACTCATGGGTTATACGACGAGAATCGACTCGTAAGAGAGCTCAGACTAGCAACTGGACATTCGTAGAAGTGGCAGCAGGAAGTTGGCCAACTTTGTGCTGGCAGTTGGCAGTCTAATCTTGACATTACTAGCTATTTATTAACAATTTATCACCTTTTATCCACTTCTCTATCACGAACAAAGTACCAATATAATGTTACCTATGATCCTGAGATTCATTTAAATAGCCGTGTATTGGTGCGGATGCACCGAAAGTTGGTAAAGTACCAAATATTGAGATTTGTAACACATAAGCTATAATTTCGTCATGGTGTTCGGTTTCTTAATCTTCCCTGCCAAGGGAAACCTAGAAAGGTAGAAATAATGGGGAAATGAAAAATAAAAATCACTCATGGATAGCAAAGCGAGATTTAATCAGTTTACTATGTATCAAATCTGTGGTCCCACATTCCTCGCTGAATGGGGTAGGTGTGTGTAACACTTGGGTAATAACACGGCTCTGGTTCGTAGAACTCCGCTCCGTTGTTCGAACCTAATTGCATACGTGTCAAGACCAGGAATCAAATAGTATACTTCTACCTTATTTAACTCGCGAATTACCGCTGTATGGCTTACACGGTTAGAAAGCGGTCATGGTTAAAGAGGTGGCTGTATCCAGGTATTATACGACCAGATCCATGCCATAGGGGTGGGCGGGTCTTTGACTTACAGTTAGAGGTAGAGTGAAAAGGTGTGTTGAAAAAGGTTTGAGAGATGATTATAATTTATAATTTATTATTTTAAAATTATGTATGTGCTTGTATTCAATTAAGGTTCAAGCGCACCGTTCCTGGGCACATACCTCGGCTATCTGGGCTGTCTGTACAAGACGGGTTAATAGAGTAATTGGAGGTACAGGGCTCACCCTGGATCAAAAATACATGTAGCCAAACAATTAGCCAAATGGGATTTTTATTAGCCATAATGAACATGTTTCAGCCAAAATTGTTTTGTTAAGTACTGTATAGAGTATTTATATATGAATATGAAAATGCATCTTTTCCATCTAATTATATACAAAATAAATGTGAACGACAAACCCGTATTCTCGGGGGGGGGGGGGGGGGGGGGGGCAGGATTGAGCTCAGTCGGTTGAGTGCTCGCTTGAGGTGCTTGCGTCGCAGGATCGAACCACCTCTGATTGGTGTTTTTCTCGTTCCAACCAATGCACCACAACTGGACAAAGGCCGTGGTATGTGCTTTCCTGTCTGTGGGGAAAGTGCATGTAAAAGATCCCTTGCTACATTAGGAAAAATGTAGCGTGTTTCCTCTGATGACTACGAGTCAGAATAGCCATATGTTTGACATTCAATAGCCAATGATTGATTAATCAATGTGATGACTACGAGTCAGAATAGCCATATGTTTGACAATCAATAGCCGATGATTGATTAATCAATGTGATGACTACGAGTCAGAATAGCCATATGTTTGACAATCAATAGCCGATGATTGATTAATCAATGTGATGACTACGAGTCAGAATAACCATATGTTTGACAATCAATAGCCGATGATTGATTAATCAATGTGATGACTACGAGTCAGAATAACCATATGTTTGACAATCAATAGCCGATGATTGATTAATCAATGTGATGACTACGAGTCAGAATAACCATATGTTTGACAATCAATAGTCGATGATTGATTAATCAATGTGATGACTACGAGTCAGAATAACCATATAACCATAGTCGATGATTGACAATCAATGTGATGACTACGAGTCAGAATAACCATATGTTTGACAACCAATAGTCGATGATTGATTAATCAATGTGATGACTACGAGTCAGAATAACCATATGTTTGACATTCAATAGCCGATGATTGATTAATCAATGTGATGACTACGAGTCAGAATAACCATATGTTTGACATTCAATAGCCAATGATTAATTAATCAATGTGCTCCAGTGGTGGTGTCGTAAACCAAACAAACTTGTTATTTTTGTCTAGTATGAGATACGAACCCAGTATCTACCAGCTTTAAACACGAGTCCACGACAGATTAATGGCTGTATGGTCTAGCTGATATTTCTCAAGGCAGAATAACAATTTTGACAACTTTTAAATGAATATAAACTAAACTAGACTAAATCAATATTTATATGAAAGAAATTGATCTCCGACTCCCATCAACGCATAAAATCATGAATACATTCCGACATGCTTTGTAACGTGCATCACACGTGCACGTTTTCAGTCTTCCTTTAATCTACCTTCTGTGTTGTATTTTATCTTTTACTTTCTTTTCCCTGAACAATCGATCCAGAACTGCCCACTGGAACATCAACTAACGATGACCTTGCAACGAAATTGTTATTTTGATAATAAACGTTGTTATTAAAGTACTACGAATTAATTCTCATGACCCAAACAAATACTTGGATACTGCATAGCATATTAATCTCGCTATCCTTTTATATCAAGTTTGTCTTCCTTATTAATTGATTTTTGAATTAGTAACTCTCCAAAGTTCGTGATTGATGAAAGCTGCAGTGTTAACCTACGTTTGTTTCATGTTTTGAAACGCGGATAAATGACTAGAAAGCAACAAAGACCACCACTGGACCTGTTTAAGCATGTTGTATATGCCCACATAATTTTTTTTCTTTGTGCATTATATTAGTGGTTTCCTCATTAACCCGTGGTGGTCCAATCTAGCTCTTAAACCTGCCTTTCATAAGTCCAGGTAAAGACGTAACACTCACCACGTAACCGACTGGCGGTTCGCGAGAATTTAACGTTGTGTAACCCACACGCGAACACAAAGACGGTTCGCGTGAAATATTATGCCCTGCGTAGGAAAGATATGTGAAGTGTGAGGGACACATGCTATGGTGCCAGTGGAGTGGGGGGTGGGGGCAAACTATTATTGTTTTTATATATATGTGTTGTTGGGTTTACAGTGGGAGTCAGCCCCCGGTTTGTACGGACCTGTAATTCAGGCGCGGATCTAGGGTGCGGTGAAAGAGGGGGGAGGGGGCTGGCGACGGACATGGTAAGAGGTCTTTGTGAACAGGGTATTATTATTTTTGTTTGACGCCTGCTGTATATTTGATGTGTGTTCTGTCTGTTTTCAGGAGACGTACGATCGACTGCGCACTCTGTCTTACTACAACACTGACGTCTTCGTCGTCTGCTTCTCGCTGATCAGCCCCGATTCCTTAGTCAACGTTCGAAGTCGGTGGATTCCGGAACTCAAAGAGTTCAAGCCAGGGACTCCTTTCATCATCGTAGGCACACAGACTGACCTCAGGGATAACCAGGTTTCCGGCAAATGTGTGACGTCTACGCAAGGCAGGAAACTAGCGCGAAAGGTCGGCGCACTCGGTTATGTAGAATGTTCGTCGCTTACCGGGGATGGAATTAAAGACGTTTTCCGCAGATCTGTGTTGGCGGTTGTTAACCCTCAAAAAAAGAAAACTGTTTGGAGATGTTTAAAACATTTTTTTGCAAAGAGATGAATAAAATTTAATAGACTGATCGATACAAATGTAATTAGACATAAATAGCAAGACCGACCGTCCACGTATATACCGGATATTTCGGTAACTATGTGCAGGCGCATAAAGGGACATATACGGAGGTTTGGTTGGCTAAATGTTTTCATCCCCGCACCCCATCGTCACTGTGATATTCTGTGTATTGCTGTATTTTGTTAAGTGTATATTATCAGATGTAAAGACTGTATGAAGACGTATGAAACAAGACTAAAGAAATTACCAAAAAGCGTGGGGAGTTTTGTGAACAAGGACAATGGATGACTTCCGTTTCCGGTTTGTCAGCAATATCGGAAGGATAACTGATAATAATTAGTGGTTGGTGAATGAATCAGTTTCGTATGAAGTGTGGTCACAATGGATTCATTGTTTCCGTTTCTACGTCAATATCACGCCTGTGCTATCGTGCAATATATATAATATGCTATTCTTTTGTTTCTATTTGATTAATCATATTTAACAACTAACAAAGGGACTGAATGTAGGTTAGTGGTTCGTCGGAGATGTGACGGGTTGAGAAAGAGAGACAGAAAGAGACAGAAAGACGGAGGGAGACAGACAGACAGACGGAGAGCGATGGAGAGAGACAGAGACGTAGAGAGAGAGAGAGAGAGAGAGAGAGAGAGAGAGAGAGAGAGAGAGAGAGAGAGAGAGAGAGAGAGAGAGAGAGAGATGAAAGAACACGATTGTCATTCCTCTCATCAGCACATTAAACAGAAAAAAATCTATTCATGTTTTATTTGTTGACCTACACCATGTTGTTTTTGACCGTCAACATATTTTTTTATATGGACGCCCATGTATTTAGATACTGTGAGTACTTAATGACTATACGCAAAGTGTGATGTGTCGTCGAATTCATTCCCGTTCGAGTTTATTTTGTTTGTTATTTGCATTCCAGCAGCTTTTAACTCGTATGCATGCCATATTCTATTTTTGAAAAAAAGAAAGATTCTTGTGAAAGACTTGTTCCAGAAACTCTCGTATAAAGTACGTTTAACTTCTGCTATGTACCAGAGATCTTTAACATTAACCTGAAGAAGCCTAGAATTTAATGTCAAATATTATTTCATCAAGTTGCTGACTATCGTCCAACTGACATGTTTTAAATCTATATAAAACTTAAACAATAAAAATTAACAACAACCAGATAGCAAAGTATCCATTTATTTATCATTTAATTTGTGGAATCTGGATGTGATACTATATTCTTGTGTTTTACTATAATAGAATACATCATCAAATTACTGTACAGTGATCAACTTGTAAACCGATCATTGGTGACAATATCAAGACATTATAATGGCTAAATGGAGCTCTATTCAAATGTAATGGAAGACAGTGATGATGTCAGTAAATCGATGGAAATAAAAAAATCTACAAACAATGCTTGACAGGAATTTGGTAGATGCAAATGGGGGGACAGTAGATATATGGTATATAATATAATATATACACTGGTCATTGAAACCTGATTTGTGGTTAACTAACAAAAGCCATTTGACTGACTGTTGAAGGCGAACGTTTTATCATTTAACCAAGATGATGTCAGACAAATACTGTTTATTCTAGAAGAACAATAATAGTTCGACTGTACCCAGTTAGATAATCTTGTAATGGAATGTTGACAACTACTATACATGTGGTCGTCCACAAATACATTTCCGTATATTATGAGCAAACTGATTTTCATATTAATGCATACCATTGTTTTAAAGACTGTGATACGGCAGTTTATCACAATAAATCATTGTTTATGTGGATGTTTTGAATTCTTATAACATATGCACGATACAGAAATATATATTTCATAGCTTAATTTGAAGGCGATTATGCATCATATTCATGCAATCACATAACATTCGAAATCGTGTCTAGTCGTAAAATAAAATACGTATTAACATATTATGGCAGTCTATTATCTGTCATGGATCCGGTTGGTTAGTATTTATCTGTGTCTAGGCGTCCCCCTGGATCTAAACATGATTGTTTTTACGGATATTCGCCAGTTAAAATATATGTTAGCCTTACATATTTATATCACTGGCATTTACCAACATTTGCAATGATTAATTTTACTTGTAGAAAACAGGAAATTGCATTTTGGAACATCGAGTTTTCACAATGTTCCGCAATGGCATGCACCGAACCCCTTTAGAATTGACGTAAACACGCTACCAAAGGGTGTCAAACCACAGTTCAGCTACACGTTTTAATACAAAGTCCTACATTAAAGTTTTGTTTAACGACACCACTAGAACACATTGATTATTAATCATTGGCTATTGGATGTCAAACATTTGGTAATTATGATATATGGTCTTAAATAGAAAACCCGCTCATTTGTTCATTAGTAGCAAGAGATCTTTTATATGCACCCTCCCATAGTGAGGGTAGCACATACCACAGCCTTTGATATACCAGTTGTGGTGTACTGGCTGGAACAAGTAATAATCCAATGTGCCCACCCACGAGGATCGATCCCAGACCGACAGCACACCAAGCGAGCACTTTACCACTGGGCTACGTCCCGCTTCCCCGTCCACAAAATCTTACGATTGTTTGTTATTAATATTGTAATAATGACATTCATATTTGCGACTGTAATTGTAAGGAATTATTTGACGGGATCGTAGAATTGTTCATTGGAAATAAACATTTCATTTAAACCAACAATTTGGTACCTGACTGGTGTTAATATATTCAGCTTATGCACTTGCATACGGATGTTATACATCGTGAACAATACATTTTTAAAATGTTGCATTTATCAGCATTTGTAATGATGAATTTTTATATGCAGAATGCAGAAAAACACATTTCAGAATGTTTAGTTTTGGAGAGCTGTCGATAACGACAACGAGACTTTATTAACACTAAAATCTTTAGAATATTTTTTTATTACATGACCATTAGAATAGATCATCCACATTAAAGTTGTTCTTATCATGACACGACATTCTTCGACGATCTTTAAACGCAGTCGTTAATCTGGGCCACATATAGATGCAGAGACTCGCCTTGGGCGAGAGAAAGACGAGTGCGACAATGTACTAGTGTTACAAAACATGGCGGGAGAGTTGTCATCCCAAGGCTGCTGACCTTAATTATTATGTGGGTGGCAAAAAGACACAAGTGTTTTGTTTAGATACATTTTTTTATTTAGCCAAAAAATACACACTTTGTAGGCATACATATACATTTATAAATAAAATAATATGCTGTGCACATTGCGGGGAATGGTAAGTAGCAACGGTTACTAGCGATAAAAGTCAATAGTAAATGGGCAATACATGCATAACAATAATATACAATATACTAACACATGTCATGTATCAATGTTGTCTGTTCTATGCGTGGTAGCAGTGGTCAAATACTTACACAATTTAATTAGCTGTTTTGAATTGTCGCTGGGCAGTAGTTAAAATTAAACCTGAAGTTGTGTTCGTATTTTGTATTAGGAACAGAATGCGAGACCGCAACTTTAAGACTGGTTTGCTGTTATTTTATCGTGGGTATGGCATAACCCAATCGTGCAAGGATCGGTCTGACAATAGATCATTTGGACACGACCTTTAATAATATATCTTAAGATGTAATTAGAGTAAAAGAAGAGCATTTTGAGAAATATTTTTTTTTTATGGGACCTGCTGTTGACAGTTTTGAATGTAAATTTACATAACTGTAATAACACTAGCGCTGGTTCACACAACTGACTGTGGTATCATTCCAAGTTCTTGTTTATCTGTCTGGTCATGTGAGTCTGTGACGCCACATTCCTCACCGTGAAAAGCTCGATATACAACTCGGCAAAGAACATCGCGATCTGTCATAACGTCACATTATACTTATTCGTAAGCCGTCTTCAAACGATTTGTGGTATTCTCCGTCGAAGTGGATGGTGGTGGTGGTGGTGGTGTGTGTGTGTGTGTGGGGGGGGGTAGTAAATTATATAGAGACATGAATAACATGGCTACTTAATACAGTCAAAGATCAAAGCATGAACCTTCAAAAATAAGATGGATTTGTTAAGAAAAAACATCCCAACTATGCTATGTGGTAATGACCACCTGTAAAAAAAATGTATATGTAAAATTCTTCATTTCTGTTAGCTTATCAACGTTTCAAGGGTTTAGAGCTACTTGTTTAATTACACGACTATTTCTTACATCTCCTCAAAAACCAAGCTTAAAATACATTGAAATTCCTTTTTCAACTTGTAGCTTGCAGTTAAGTTGAATTAATTAATGTATCGGCTATTGAGTATTACGCAATGGTAAATATATAAATGAATTGATGATCAACATCAATACAAAAATTCTAAAATGAAGTTAAAAACCCATTGTAAAGAGTTGTGCAAAAGTAAAAGTACCACAGGTAAGTATGTGCAATGGTATAAGTATCAGCATTTCGTAGAAACTTCAAGATAAGTTCAGGGTGGAATCGAAATGCTTCTATCACATGATTACACTCCACCAGAATATGGTGAACCGTCAATGTACACTGACAATGTTCACACTCAGGTGGAGGAGCCTTCTTTATAACAAAATGAATGCGTTAAGTATGTATGGCCGATGGGAGCACGACACAAGACCATTTCACTCTTCCTGCTCCGCCTGTAGGAGGATTGCCACTCCCAGGTCTGGCTTTACCGAATGAAGCGTATTCGCAACCGCACCGTTCTAGTCATCCTGCCAAGTCGAAACGATATATTGGTTAATATCATGTTTGAGATCAGTGGAAGGCACACCAGCCCTGGAATGAGGAAATTCCAAAGCAGACTTGGCAGCTGTATCTGCCGTTTCATTATCCCTTATACCAGTATGGCTGGGAACCCAATGCAACTAAACCACCCCCACTTGCAGTTAACCTATGCGTCACAGAACAATCAGTTTCAGATTAACTTATACGTCACAGAGCAATCAGTATCAGGTTCACTTATACGTCACAGAGCTATCAGTTTGAGGTTAATTTATGCGTCACATAACAATCAGTTTCAGGTTAACTTATGCGTTACGGAGCAATCAGTTTCAGGTTAACGTATGCGTCACAGAGCAATCAGTTTCAGGTTAACTTATGCGTCACAGAGCAATCAGTTTCGTGTTAACTTATACGTCACAGAGCAATCAGTTCCAGATTAATTTATACGTCATATGGCTGTTGCGAACGGGCAGTCCCTGTGATTCGCAACTCTCAAAAGTGATCTCTAACGTATGTTTAAGATGAATATAAAAGATCCTGCTGCATTAGAACAAATGTAGCGGGTTTCCTCTGATGACTACGTGTCAATGTTAAGAAATGTTTGACATCCAATAGCCGTTAATCCATTCATTCATTCTATACTTATCGATAGCAATGGTTTCGTAGTCCGTTTCCAGTGGTTTGCGACCGCACCTCGCTAAAACCAGCGTACGTATATATTTTTTAAAGGTTCTATAACAGATACCTGATGTAGGTAACTCATATTTAATTCTTTAGACGTTTTCCCCGTTTGTCATGGTTGATAGCGTACAGCCGAGATTCTAAGTGGGCCTGTTACATTCCTGGAATATCTATTCGCTCGAGTTACGTAAACAATAAGAGAATACAATAAGATAACCTATACATATATATAAATACTGTCTGCATAGTTAACACATCGTAAACGTACTCTGTGAAACGGAACACATCAACTTAACAATGTCACATTGATGAAATTTCTATCTAGCACACGTCCTAACAGATTATGTATTCGGTAGTTATTAGTCGAGAACTTGAGAAGAAACCCGCACAGTAATATAGCCAGAGGAAAAAAAAGAGATAGCGTACGTATCCCCATGGGACATATTATTGAATAAACTTAAGTGTTAGGTCCATCTTTGAAAAACACCCATTAATTCACAGGCCCGTAGGAAAAGGAAGGTGGGATGGTGGGGAAGGTCTCCCTAGTTGACGACGAAAATGTAAGCTTTGTGTCCTACTCAAAATCAATAAAGATACAAATTTGGCGTGTTCCCGCCCCATCCCACAACTAGAGATTGTGTCCCCATTTGAGATGTCGTTCCTACGAAGTCTGATAGGCTACATAGTTTTATTAAACCAATTGATTTGAATTTCGGTAAGTTTAACATTAAGAAGAATATGATACAAACTTTGATATATTATCTCGTAGTTATATTTTGCTTGTTATAAAAACTACTGGAAGATATATTTGCAATTTTAATCTACAATTAATTGGGGGCACTGTAGATTTAAAGGTGCCACTTCCGTTACTGTGCATCAGCAGTGACATAAAGTCATTCGACGATAAAGATCTAGGAGTTGTGTCCCTTTACTGGCCTTCACACGGAATGCTCTGTTTTCAACAATGAAAATAACCGCATGTCATAATAAATAGTTAGCACAATCGATGGATCTGTTTACATGACTTTCATTACAGCCAGTCCGAATTACAATATGTTGTGTCCTTTACTCGACCATCTGTTTTCAAAACAAAAACATGTATTATTATTGTTTTGACAGTCTGACATACGAGTTTCTGTTTCATTGCCTAAAAGGTTCACACTCTGCGTCACTAGGGATAGAACCAATTTACAAATAAAAATATCTGGTCCACACAAGTTATATAGTACTAGTAATCGACCTGGGGGGGGGGGGGGGGGACTAGTGAAATTATAGATGACCTTAGCCTGTGTTTTAAAATAATACGTACAGGTCACAAAAAGTTAAAAACAAATATTACTTCTCTCTCTCCCACTTATATCGGCGACTGATGAAAAAAATCGTTCAGTAGCTGAATTCGTATGCAAGACAAAACATTAAAAATTTGCCAAAACACAATTTATTATATTGTTTATAATTTTAATTTGATACATATCTTACTTTTCAAAATGATGCAATATATAAAAGTTTGTTCTGTTTAACGACACCAATAGAGCACATTGATTTATTAATGATCAAACATTTTTGTCATTTTGACATAGTCTCAGAGAGGAAACCCGATACTTTTTTTCATTAGTAGCAAGGGATCTTTTATATGCACCATCCCACAGACAGGACAACACATACCACAGCCTTTAATAAACCACTCGTGGTGCAGTGGCTGGAAGGGAACTTTTATATGCCCCATCCCACAGACAGGACAACACATACCACAGCCTTTAATAAACCACTCGTGGTGCAGTGGCTGGAACGAGAAATAGCCCAATAGGCCCAACGACGAGGATCGATCCCAAACCGACCGCTCATCAAGCGAGCGCTTTACCACTGCGCTACGTCCCGCCCCAAGATATATGACTTATTTCTTACACACCCGTGGGTGAGAACACCGTGTGTTATTTCTTACACACCCGTGGGTGAGAACACCGTGTGTTATTTCTTACACACCCGTGGGTGAGAACACCGTGTGTTATTTCTTACACACCCGTGGGTGAGAACACCATGTGTTATTTCTTACACACCCGTGGGTGAGAACACCGTGTGTTATTTCTTACACACCCGTGGGTGAGAACACCATGTGTTATTTTTGGTCACACATGGTTGTTAAACATGTATGTGCGTTAACACTTTCAAGACATACGACTGGCTGCTCCTAGGTGATGACCAGGTCACCAATGCCATACGTCCAATAAAAAACCAGAGCGATGGAAATCGATTAGACTGTGAAGTATAGTTAACCTGACGATCATGTGTCTGTGACGCGTAAGTCAGCTACAAGTGCAGCGGCTGTAAATAACTTTTAGTCGAAAAAGATGTTAAAAATTGCTTAAAACCTGGTTTTTGAGGATATGTAGGAAATAAATTAATACATTCGTGCTTTCGCTCGTTAGATACATTTTAAAACAACTCGTTTGTGAGATAAATTGTATCCAACGACCACTCATGTATTATTCTAGATATTCAAAATGTTATACCGCTGAGACGACACGCTTCTCAATATCCATTGTACTTACCGGGATCTAGCTCAGTCGGTAGAGCGCTGGCCTGAAGTACTTTGGAAGGAAGGAAATGTTTTATTTAATGACGCATTCAGCACAATTTATTTACGGTTATATGATATCAGACATATGGCTAAGGACCACACAGATATTGAAAGAGGAAACCCGCTGTCGTCACTTCGTGGTCTACTCTTTTCGATTAGCAGCAAAAAGGAAATGTTTTATTTAACGACGCACTCAAAACATTTTTATTTACGGTTATATGACGTCAAACATATGGTTAAGGACCACACAGATATTGAGAGAGGAAACCCGCTGTCGCCACTTCATGGGCTACTCTTTTCGATTAGCAGCAAGGGATCTTTTATATGCACCATCCCATAGACAGGATAGCACATACCACGGCCTTTGGTGTACCAGTCGTGGTGCACTGGCTGGAGCGAGAAATAGCCCAATGGGCCCACTAACGGGGAAGGTTCACGGTAGAAGAACAGTTTTAAAAGGAAATCTTCAAATGTTTGCGGTGAAAAATAGCAAGATAAAGTAAAGAAATGCATTTTATCCTGTACCTTTAAGTTTAAACACTTTAGTTACTAGTAATCGAAAGCTACCGCATAGACTGAACACAACACATCACGGTATTCTTCATGCCATTTGTGTGGCATTGGGTGTACCATGGGAGATCGACGGCAATTCTGATTTGCCTAGTTTACTAAAGTAGTTCAAATGTCTTTGGTAACTAATGTTGCTAAATGTATCAAATATTACATCAGAAGTATAATCAAGATAGGATCATTTCATATAAGAATCTTCTTTTTCGTCCCGTCCGTAACATTCAGTTTATTGCAAATGATTTTACAATGCCTGAAGATTATGGAGACAAAAACGTATATTTATACAGCATCAGACCTAGGAAACAGTTTGAATTATTGTGTTAATTTTTAAATGGTTTACAGTAAATAGAGTGTTCCGGGTGGAACAAAATGGCGCAATACTGTTACATTGCATGTAGTGTTACGGTACACTGTGAAACTGTTCGCAAGGCTTTTACAGTGTTTTTAAATTACCGTACAATAATGTATAAGGGATCCAATTCCAATTCACTTGACGCAGTATACATGTATACTAAAGCCCTAAACTAATGTAAGTATATTTACTCATACAAGTAAATATACTCATGTGACTATATGTCATGCGAACTGATTTACTCACGAGTGAAATTACCCCAGGAGTAAAATTGCATTTAGTCCTGAGGTTATACAATAGTTTATTTACTCGTATGCAAAGTTGCTTCATATGAAGTACATTTTTCACGAATAATATTTTGTGTCGCGCTGAATATATACAAATGTACCAAATTGTTTGATCAAATGTAAAAAAAAAGAAAAGAAAAAGCGCCAACGGGCCAACCCCCCTCCACCCCACCCCCACCCCCCAACAACAATAACTTATAAACAACTATTTATGTAATCAAATAATTCGTTACAATTGCAATCGCACCGACGTATTATTTTCAAGTGACTATGTAGGACCGTATAGTTAAAATTTAGCTGAACTGGTTTGACTTCCTCGATAACGTATTTAGGCCTACGTCAATTGGGGTTGGGGATGGAGGAATGTCCTGTAGAAATGTTTGAAAATTAGATATCCTAAAATGAAATTCCCTGCAATCAAATTCACCATGATAAATGCAGGTGTATCCATCTTTTTAAAAAGTTGCCTTTTGGGGGGGGGGGGGGGGGGGGGGGTGGTGGTGGTGGTGGTGGTGGTGGTGGTGTGTGTGTATGGGTGGTGTGTGTGTGGGGAGGTGGGGGTGGTGGAGGGAGCTGTCGCCAAGCTGAGTACAGCCGCATACTGTATTTGGCTTATTTTTCTTTGGTTTACACATGGGAGTAAATTTTGTGCAAGCGTTTGCGGCTTAAGGAGTTTTTTCTAATTTTTTAAAACCGATTCATATGTATTTTACTCAATTTCTTTTTTTATTGTTTCAAAATACACAGAACATTCACAATTGGCGTCACTACGACTGAAACAAATTTACAAAATCTGCAATAGACTAGTCGAAAGACGCAATCGACCGACGGTCAACTAGTCAAATTATAAATTACTTTACATTTAACTGTGTAATTTAAATAATGCAGATCACAAGAACTTAAACAAAAAAAATCAGTCACGGCGGAGCAGGGGGAGGGGGGCAGCTGGGCGGATCTAACCCCCAATAATTCTGAATCGAAAATATTACTTGTAGTAAATCTTGAAGAATGCAAGAAATTGCATTTCCGGTCATCTAGTTTTCTACATTTTACGGGAGTAATCGACGGCCCAAAGGGTCGCGCCCCCGGACCCCCCCCCCCGAATTTTTAAAAAATCTAGAATGCAGGCCGGAGATGCATTTTCCCGCATTCTGGGAAGTAAATTTGAAATGTATCTTTGCCTCAAAATGTCAATTTTGTTTTTTTTACACATCCACGGACGGACCTCGACAGACTATTGGGGGTGCGTACGCACCCCTCGCACCCCCCTTGCGTACGGGCCTGTAGACAGTTTGAAGTATACGTGAAAATAAGTGTCACGGGATGTTTCTAAAGAATTATCAAATATTCAACATCCAACAGACGATTATTACTAAATCAATGTGCCCCAACAGGCGCGTGTGCTGGGGTGGGGGCGGACGTGAGTTTCTGAGATCGAATCCACCACTACTCAAACGATTAAATTATATTATATATATTTTCTGAGTAGCATGACTCGAACCCCCTAAGAAATATCGCTCGCCACAGTCTAGTACCCTCTCCTGCATAATTCCCTGCAGTCATCTAAATAATGGAAGGAAGGATATGTTTTATTTAACGACGCACTCAACACATTTTATTTACGGTTATATGGCGTCAGAGATATATGGTTGAGGACCAAACAGATATAGAGAGAGAAAGCCCGCTGTCGCCACTTCATGGGCTATTCTTTTTTGATTAGCAGCAAGGGATTTCTGTCCCGGACCAAATCACTGACTATCCAGAGACCGGGCCCGGGACAGACATGCTTGAAACCCTAGTGGTATATAAGCATGTAAATAAAAATTGGTAATGGTGGCAGCAAGGGATCTTTTATAGGTATCATCCCACAGACAGTCCCGATAGTACATACCACGGCCTTTGTTACATCAGTTGTGGAGCACTGGCTGGAACGAGAAATAGCCCAGTGGGGCCACCGACAGGGATCGATCCCAAACCGACCGCGCATCAAGTGAGCAATTTACCACTGGGCTACGTCCCGCACCCTTCTAAATAATGGTGTCATTCACAAACTTTCAAAGTACCGTGATTATCTCCCCTTAGATTGTTTACAGGTGAGGTCACCTACCTGTTCAAAAATATGGGGACTCGATGGACGATCGCCGTTTTAGCCTTCATTATGGCCCTGATCAAACACAGTAAGTATTACGTAGTCGTGCGAGCATCCCTAACACCCGATAGACGTGATTTACAAAACACATAATTATTTTTTACTGTGCGTGAGACATTTACTGGTTTTACCTGTCGTAATTGGGACAAAATGGCGGACAGTCAAAGCAAAGGTATACGCTGACAGGTGGGAAAAACTGAATGGACCCATCGCGTTATCTCACGAATTGCTATTGCGCTAATGGCTTTCAGTTAATTAAATAACGTATTTAAATCGACATAATTGTTTTTGAATGCTTTTTTTTTTATTCCTTTCCAATTACTCTAAATAAAATGTGTTCGGAAACAAATGTCAATGAACAAAACCTCATCCCAAACACATACTTTTTTGTTTGAAATATATTAGGTAAGGTGCACTATGAATTTTACAAAGGTAGTTCATCTGGCAGATGTACAGCTTGTGTATACATGTATTAAGTCATTAAAGAGACATACCATAGTTTTTAAACACTAATGCATATTTTTGACTATTAGAGCCCTTTTTGATAATTGAAATCATACTTTAGTTAGTTTATTGTTTAGATTATCCATTTCTGTACATTCGAAGTGTTTTTGGTCATCCTGGTGTTTTTAATATCACAAAATGCATTTCTCATATTTAAAAAAAATGAACGTGCGTCTGAGAAGTAACAGTTATGGAGTAGAGTTTTAGTCTATTTTTAGAGGGTATTTCCCTGTTTCAAAGTCACAGACTCAGGTTTCACTCAGTTGTAACTTTATCCAAACATGTTACAGGTTTGTAGATGAACTAAACTTAGTGTGCATTTTCATGGGCTAAAACTAGGGTGTGTGTCTTTAAGACGTGATTTGTGTGCTAATTATTTAAAACAGGCCAATAAAAGCTTATTTTTAAGTTTAAACCATGAAATGGATTGCTTCCACTAATGTCAGGGCTTGAAATAGTGGCCTACGAAAAGCAGTCCATTGTTTTCCCCTAGCAGGAGAATTTCTGTTTTACCTGCTAAAACTACTAAAAAATCGCAGGTAATTTTTCGTGAGAAATGTACATGAATATATGATTATCTCATCTGCTATTTAGTTAAAGGGACAGACCCTAGTTTCAACCCGTGAAAATTAACAATACGTTTAGTTAATCTACAAACCTGTAACACATTTAGATAACATATTTTGAGCCTGTAACTGGCACGTTCCTGCGTTCATTTAAATACCAGTATGCTGACAATAAGGTATTTTCTGTTTGTAGCGGAGAGTATCATGTGTCATCGTTGCTACAGTGCTATGGGAGGTTGTGGAGATGAGGTAGTTTGGCGGATGTTTCCTTGGAGAGACTGTGGGCCGTCAAATTTCTGTGTCAAGGTCGTTGAAGAGATTCCAGGTTTGTACAGTATTTGTAATATTTCCTTGGAGCAGTTCCACAATTTTTGTTGAGGAACTAAAAAAAAGGGCACTTGTTAGGTTGATGGTTTTTAGTGAATTCATCATGAACTCATTATATGTTAGTATGATAAGTAGGACACTTAATGTGCACATTTCATTTCAACTTATTTTCGTGCTTATATCCAATTAAGGTTCAAGCATGCTGTCCTGGGCACACAGCTCAGCTATCTGGGCTGTCTGTCCAGGACAGTGAGTGAGTTGGTTAATAGTTAGTGAGAAAGAAGAGGCCATTTACACCTACCCATTGATCCCGTAAGAACTCGGTCTGGGTTGAAGCCGGTACCAGGCTGCGAACCCTGTACCTGCCAGCCTGTTGTCCAATGGCTTAACCACGACGCCACCGAAGCCGGTGTAATGTGCACATAGGTGATAGTGTATACAACCAGAATTCCCCTCTGGATCTGCCCCTGCATGATGATCAGTAGATAGAATTGTCACCCCATAGTTCATTCATCATAGGATAATTTAACTACAATGATACTTTGTAATGAAAATGTCCTACATACAAAGCTTGGAATTTTGGATGTTGAATGAGATATAGAATGTCATTTGATAATCAGGTGTAGGGGGCTGTAGAAAGCTCATAGGATCGAACCCCCTCATTGGACCAATTTTCTGATTTGCTTTTTCCTCTTCCCCAGCCAGTGTGCCACAACTTGTATATCAAAAACCATGGTAAGTGCTGTCCTGTCTGTGGGAAAGTGCATATACAAATTCCCATGCTGCTAATAGAAAAATATAGCATGTTTTCTTTTAAGACTTTTTATGTCACAATTACCAAGTATTTAACATTCAATAACCAAAGATAAATAATTTAATGTGCTCTAGTGGTATTTTTAAACAAGACAAAACTTTTAACTCTTTCAGGTGAACAACCTAAATACATCCGAGAGTGTGAACACATACTGCTGCAATCCACGCGCCATCGCTTACAGATGCCCAACCTTCGTCGCCATGGTTACTGTACACCGGCTCGTAAGAATGACCCCTCGAACCCTCTTCAGCTGACGAATTCTAACATAAAGTACTGTTTCTGTAACGAGTACAACGGCTGTAACACCGCACCGTCCCAAACAGTGATCACGATGCCGCTGATGATGTTCTCTGCAGTGCTGACTTTGGTGACAAAATTATTGTGATTGGAAAACAAAAAAAACAAAGGAAAAAGTACTTTTAAAATTAAGAACTTTGGTTGTAAAACCCCAAAAAAAAAAAATGAAGAGTACTTTTAAAAAAATAAAATGTTGGATTATAAAATTAAAAAGAAAAACATTAAAAGTACTTTTTAAAACTAAGGATTTTGATTTTAAAGAAATCCCAAAACAAATGAAGTTCTTTTTGAAAATTATTTATCTTAAACAAAGAAATAAGATGAAAAGTACTTTTAAAAAAATTACGGACTTTGATGATTATTTTTTAGCAAAAACCCAAAACAAAATGTAAAGTACTTTTTAAAGTTAAGAATTTTAATGACAAAACCAAAAACAAATTGAAAAGTACTTTTAAAATTAAGAACTTTGGTTTATAAAAATCCCCCAAAAATAATGGAAAATAAATTTTTAGAATTAAAAACTTTGATCCAAGAGAACTTGATTTGTAATGCCTCATTTCTGTTTGGTCATCATGAGGTAATCATTTAAGTAAGACTTCTCTTGGTGATAAACGTTCTATAAGAACTGGACAAGTAGTTTCCTGATATACTTTAAAGAAGTAATGACTTGTTTATTCCTTGTAAAGAACATTCCATTTGTTGACCCTCAAATGCTTAACTATGCTTTTAACGGGATAACTGTATGACATTTTTAGTGTATTTATTGTTTTAAAATTGTCATCTTAAAATTATATTCCCATTAAAAAATCTATTTTAAAAAAGAGGCATATAATATTTGATTATAATGGTACAGGTAACTATAAAAATACATTCCTGAAGTTTTAAAGTTTTATATGGTATATTTTAATGTTATCATCTACAGTTGCCTTAAAATGACAGACCCTAGTTTTTAAACACTAACACAAATGTTTCACTATTAGAGCCATTGGTTTTCACTAAAATCAAACATTACTTATATGTTATTGTTTAGATTATCCATTTCCATACAGCTGAAGCGTACAGCTGGTCATCCTCGTGTTTCTAATACCACAAAATGTATTTTTCATATTTTTAAAAACGCATGTGCATTATAGAGATAATAGACATGGAGTCAAGTTGTAGGATATTTCACTGTTTTAACACCACAGACTTGTCTTACTCGGTTGTAAGTTTATCTAAATGTGATACAGGTTTGTAGATCTATTAACTAAACCTAGTGTCCATTTTTATGGGTTGAAACTAGGGTCAGGGACTTTTAAGTATCATTAATAAAGAAATAGATTGAAAAAAACCCAGTGGCAGATCCAGAAAATCCATTCGGGAAGGGGTTGGGGGCTCCAATGCCATGTGGCCACATACATTCCTGAAGGGTTATATATATATATATAACTCACAAAATGTGGGGAGGGCCGTGTCCCTGGGCCCCCCCTTAGATCTGCCACTGAAAACCAACCTAAAACCCCAGTTATTATAGTTATTTGATACACACTTGATGTTTTAAAAAATACTAAAATTTAGAATGAATTTATTTTTGGTATACGTTCTTTTTATTTTTCTTTGTACAAAGAGCGAAATGTTTTAAGTCTTTGGTGAATACAGTTTTTGTAAATAGCACAGTTAGTAAACCTATTAGTTTAATTAATTTGTTTTAATATTTGTATGTAAATCCCTTTTTAAAAGTAATTTTGTATGTGATTTGAACCTGAGTATGCTTTACCATAGTTTGCAATTGACATAATTTAAAGTTATAATTAGATACACTGAGTTGAACACTTTTAAGCAGTCTGTTATTTTTTCTTCCTTTTTTAACACAATTCTTACTTTAAAAATATTTGTTGTATATTGAATTTGTTTTTATCAAGATATTTTTATAAATACAAGTGTACATCATATTTTACATTGTATATATATTATTATTATGCTGAATACATACTATATTAGTGTTAATAATAATTGTAGCTTGTAATTCCTATAAGGATAAATGATGTATAAAAAATCATTAAAAGTGTTTACATTACATGTATCCATTTACATAAAATCAGTTATGACAGATTGAGTAATTTCATCATTTGTTAACACGCTTTACCATTTAAATCAATCTTCACTAACACATATTCATTAATTCTTGTTCATCATATATGCAGTCATTTTATATACTAGTACAGTGTAGTAGTCTTGTACATTTTCTAGATTTAATAAACATTTTTTTAATTATTATGTGTTAACTTTGTCTTGTTATTAACATGGGATGGAGATGTAGCCAAGTGGTAAAGCACTCGCTTGGTGCATGGTCAGTTTAGAATCGATCCCCATTGGTGGGCTCATTGGGCTATTTTTTGTTCCAGCCAGTCCACCACTACTGGTATATCAAAAGCCATGGTATGTCCTATCCTGTGTGCATATAACATATCCATTGCTACTAGTGGAAAAATTTAGTGGGTTTCCACTCTAAGATTATATGTTAAAATGACCAAATGTTTGACATCCAATAGCCGATGATTAATAAATCAATGTGCTTTAGTGGTGTCATTAAACAAAACAATTTTTTTTTGTCATTAACATTTATATTTGATCTCAGAAACAACTGTTCACTTATGTATACACATGATGAGGGATTTTATATTTTACTGTATTTTATTATTCAGCATTTGAATGCCTTTGGTATATTATTATGTGAAGTTAGATGAAGAAACCACGAGAACTGAAGTTTGTCTTAAAGCGTCGCATGTTCTATAGTTAATTCGGTGCTAAGGGAAATAACTCTTTGATTGTGTTCGGATATAGCCACAAACCACAGTTATCTTCCCATAACGTCCGCGAAAGAAGTTTGCTGTTTGACTGATTATTTCATGGCAGACAGCTTTGAAATGTTAATTATTAGACTGAAGTTTGCAGGGGAGAGCATGTAATTAGCAAACTTGTAACTTGTTAACATTGAAGACTTTTTTTTAATGGTAATTCCAGCCCATTACGTTTTGTGTAAAACGGGTGTACTCAGGCCAGGTTTAGTAGGTGTGTTTGTTTAAACCAGTACAGTGCTGTCCGGTGTATCGGCGCACCTAAGCATTCAAGGACCATTTTCTATGTGAACACTGTGAAATACTTAATAAAATGTGCCTCTCACCAATGAAGCAGTGCATAATCTGAAATACACTACAAATTGGTTTGTGTCTATAGTAAATAAACATTTTAAAATGTTATCTTCCCATTTGGTTGTCGAAAATCCGGAAATTTGACCGCGCAAGTAGTCTGCTGTTTGACTGTGATTATTTCATGGCAGACAGCTATGAAGTGGCAACTGTTTGACTGAAGTGACAGGGGATAGCATGTAGTTTGTAAACATGTGTAACTTGTTGACATTGAAGACTTGTTTGTGGTAATTCCGGCCCATGCAAAAGTAGTGCTTTTTGTGTAAAATGGGTGTACTCCGGCCTGGTTTAGAGGGTGTGTCTGTTTAAACCAATATGCTGGGAGAAAGAGCTGGACAACAGGGGTTGTCCTTTTCAGGGTATGTGTCCCCCCCCCCATGCAGGCAAAGGTACATACAAAACTTCACGGGCCTGCTGATATTAATAAAAATGTTATAGCCACTAAGGCTATATAGAAACATATAGCGAAATTAATTGTGGTCTGAGGCCTGATATCTCTTGTATCTGAAACGATTTGCATGTCCGGTGATTCGGCGCAGTAGATGTGGATTGTTGACCCTACTATTTATAGACCGCCGATGACCTCACTTTTAGCCCTAAACGCTACACTATTGTCCCAGAATTATTTTAGTACTTATTTGTTTTGTCTTGTTAAAAATATTACTATGAAAATGAACGATCACACATGACCCATCTCATGATCAGTTTCGGAATCGTTTTCTTGAGTGGCACAGTACTGCAGATGCATACATGTTCATTGTCATGCATGGCTAAGATGCCTACATGGATTTTATTTTTCTTGGGTAGATTGTGCACACACGTGGATCTTATTTCGCTATTATTTTTTTTATAACAATGTGACAATTGTGAACTGAAATGACTGTCAATTAAGGTGTAAAACTTTCGTTTTGTTTGCATTTATCTGTGTTTTCCTTTTCAGTTTAAATAAAAATAACCGAACAAAAATAATTACATTTATACTTTAAAAATGCGGGAAAGGTGTTTTAGACTGGTTTTATCATTCTTAATATCAATAAGGCTGACCTACTTCGCGTTTATATACACGAAAACAGGTGAATGATTTATTTTGAAATTATGATATAATTATTGATAATTCTAAAAAAAATAAAAAATTAATTGCACCCTTAACAAATATGTTGATACTTGATTAACCATTGAAAAAAGGAATTGAACTTTAATTCGTTAAAAACATCGAGAACATGACAACTTCCTAAACGTACTTAAGCAAAATACCAAGTGCGCCGATACACCGGACACGGATGTATACTGGGAGAAATATCTGGTCAACTGGGTTATCCTTTTTAGGGTATGTTGCCCCCAGGCAGGTAAAGCTGCATAAAACAAAATCTATCGGCCTTCTAATAATAAAAGTGCTATAGCCACTAACGCTATAAACAAACAGGGTAAATAATTGTGATCTGTGGCCATATATCGAGAATACTACATGAGTGGCCGTTAGATACCATTTATCTTACAACGACTTGTTTTATAGGGTATCTAACGAGCGAAAGCGAGTTGAATATGTTTTTAAACAACAAGTTTTAAGATAAATGGAATGTAGTATTCTATTTCTTACATATTCTCAAGAACCATCTTTTCAGCAAATTTTTACATTTTTGGGGGACAATAAGTTATCAACAGACCTTGCGTTTGTAGCTATCTTACGCATCACAGACAAATGATTGTCAGGTTAACTATACGTCACAGTGTAATCAATTTCGATCGTGCTGTTTTTGCATCGGATCTATGGCATTGGTGACCTGGTCACCACCTAGGAGCAGCCAGTCGTATGTCTTGAAATTGTTAACACACGTACATGTGTTAACATGTATGTGCTATCAAAAATAACGAATGATGTTCTCAGCAACGGGTGTGTAAGAACATGTAAATAGTATTGTCTCCCTTCACAAACTAGGGTTGGTGAAATCACCTTGATTTAATAATGGACACGTTGACGTATAATAATGGACAAGTCTACTGGAATTTGGAGGGGGTAATAGTATAATGCACATTTTCAGTCGGTCTAAATGACCATCAAACAACTTTTAAATGCTTTATATATATATAACACACCCATTTAACTATATATATATATATATATATATATATATATATATATATATAAATAGAGGATTCGTCACGAGTATTTTTAATATGGAAAATATCAACAGTTTATATTAATCGGTATTTGTCGAGGCTCTGCCGAGAAAAATACCGATTACAGTAACTAGACGAGGTTGATATTTTATATATTAAAAAACACAAGTAGCGAATTCTGTTTATCCTATAACATTTTTAAAATAACATTCTAATTTTTTTTATATAGTAAATCACAGTACTAAAGTCGCCGCCATCGATAATAAATAAATAAAGTTTGTTTTATTTAACGACGCCACTAGAGCACATTGATTTTTTACCTTATCAGCGGCTATTGGACGTCAAACATATGGTCATTTTAGAGGAAACCCGCTGTCGCCACATAGGCTACTCTTTTACGACAGGCAGTAAGGGATCTTTTATTTGCGCTTCCCACAGGCAGAATAGCACAAACCATGGCCTTTGTTGAACCAGTTATGGACCACTGGTCGGTGCAAGTGGTTTTACACCTACCCACTGAACCTTGCGGAGCACTCACTCAGGCTTTGAAGTCAGTATCTGGATTAAAAATCCCATGCCTCGACTGGGATCCGAACCCAGTACCTACCAGCCTGTAGACCGATGGCCTAACCACAACGCCACCGAGGCCGGTCCCCATCGATAATATGACGTCACCACGATTAACACATATTAGTTTGACGTCACGCATTTTAAACAAATCTTTGAAAACGTTATGCTCAGGTACACGGGTCTTGTTGACTTGTAAGCAAATGACCCAACCACAGCAACACATTACCTAGAGACCTTGCAAATTTGCATATCATTATTAACCGGGTTAATAATATAAGTTGTAGAAGCATCACGAGGGGTATATGGCTTTTTATGTACCCTCTGTGTGTTGTTTTACCCCGAGCCGAAGGCGAGGGGGTAAAAGAGCACACAGAGGGTACATAAAAAGCCATATACCCCGAGAGATGCTTCTACAACGAATTTATCTTGCCGACATGTTAAACCATATAGCCAAATAATCAAAATAACGCCAGAAAATAATTGTTAACACTTTATTAACGGAGCCGTACCACGCGGACGCGAACGAAACCACTTGCCAGTGACGAAAAATAGTTCCGTCGATAAAGGAGTTTTTAACTTCAAATGTTTGTAATACGAAATTGTCTGAAACAGATATTAATAACAAAAATAAAAAACAGTTTTTTTTTTATTAGAAATGTATGTAGTAAAAAACAACAACAACTGTTGCTAATCGCGCATTAATACAATAACACCACGACCGTAATTAGGTGGCCGAGTTTTTAAAAGTATTGAAATAGTGTATTTTATAGTAAAAATAAAATTAATTATGTATACTTGGTTGATTATCAATGTTATTTATAATCTAATTATTGCTTTAGCATTAACTGGGGCGGCTGGATACTGTTGGAAATTACAGACGGGGTATAAGAGAATTTGGCTCCGCCCACAGGGGGATAAGGGATTTGTCCAACGGCAAACAACCAATGGGATTAAAGAATTTTACATGAAGGCGAGATAAAGTAAATTATCACATGGGTTTATGATATGGATATCATGGGTAAGTTATAGGATAAATATAAATATATACACATTGTATATATATATTGCTGTTAACAGTGGGTGTTTTCGAAATGGCTATATACGTATAATTAATTTCATAATGGTGCCAGATTCTGTGTTTTTGTAAAACCACACATACTTTTTAAAATACCGGCCTCGGTGGTGTAGTGGTTAAGCCATCGGACTTAAGGCTGGTAGGTACTGGGTTCGCATCCCAGTACCGGCTGTTACCCAGAGCGAGTTTTACAAACAAAAGGGTAGGCGTAAAGCCACTACACCGACTGTTCACTCATTAGCCACTAAACCTCTAAACAGACAGTCCATATAACTGAGGTCCCAATGTTTTTTTGCAAATGTTACGTTTATGTCCTATTCGATATTTGTTTTCTTTGCATTTACATGAAAACAAACCCAAACCCCGACAGATTTTATATACAAATCATCATATAAAATGCACGAAGTTGACTTAATTCCACTTTTTAAAAATCTCTGTGTCTTTTGAATGCACGTTATTTCTCCTATAAATAACTAAGGTCATTTGCATATCAAAACATTGGGATCTGAGGCTACGTGAAGGCCATTATAGCTTGTTTCACTAAATCAAGGTTATTATTGTTTTGCAGTGTGTAACAGCATTGTGTAATCTTTCCGTTAAACATAGATGTAAACAAACAGAACATGTAACCCTTTCTTGTAGGTGCATTATATTTAATAAATTTAGCTAATGTATTATGTATTTTTATTTTATTATATCAATTATATATTAGCATACCATACCTAACCTAACACAACTGAGGTGTAGCACAGTAATAAACACAGGTGGGCACTTTGTTACGTAATACCTCTGCGCGACGGTGGTCGAGCTGTACCCTTTAATACACACCCGGACCAGATGCGCAGGCCATGTGGCCAGTAGTTACGTAATACCTCCGCTAGTTCGGTACGATCGGGGTATATTTGGCGAACTAGGCGACAGTAAGTCTAGGCTTCTAAGAAAGATATGCCGTCTTGGTCGCTGTGGAAAATTCACATGATACGTGAGGTGCCGCGATGTACCCCCAGGCGATATTTGGTTTTATGATAAATAGCTAGGGTTTTAGAGATATCGGGGAGAAACATAGGAAGGCTGCAGGGGAAACGGACGTCGTCCACTGAACGAAATATATAAGTTCAGTCCGGACGTGGTAATTATATATTATTTCTGCTCTGTTGTATAACCTTGATGTGATTGATGTGACTTTAAATATTTTAATACTGTATTATACCAATATTATTTAGACGGTGCTGCCGGTCATCTGACGCAGTAAACTGTAGGCTCACTGTCTAAATAATTATTAAAGCTTAGCCAGTCATCCTAGAGGACCTAGGTAAACTGTAGGTTATTGTCTTTATTGTGATTAAGTCTGTATTACAAGGTTACTGAACGAGTAGTAAGGGTTAATTAAAAATTAACCAGTTAGGAATAGAGTTGTAATTCCTTTATTAATTAAGTTCCCCTGGCAGCGTTTCTCAATTATCACACGTTACTGAATGAGTAGTTAAGGGTTAATTAAAAAATAACCAGTTAGGAATAGAGTTGTAATTCCTTTATTAATTAAGTTCTCCTGCAAGCGTTTCTCAATTATCACACGTTACTGAATGAGTATTTAAGGGTTAATTAAAAATTAACCAGTTAGGAATAGAGTTGTAATTCCTTTATTAATTAAGTTCTCCTGGAAGCGTTTCTCAATTATCACACGTGTGGGTGTTGTGTCACGGTGAAGTGATTAGAATATTGTGTAAACTAGACACCTCGAGATTAACTAATTAAGTGATCAGTTCTGGGTTGTTATTATTTGTTGTTGTTAATTAACTACTGCGGCAGTACATTTGTCAGCGTAGGTTAATACAGATTCCAAAGTGTATTGTGTTTTTGTTGTGTTTTCTAGTGAACTAAACATGCTATAATAATATATACTTTATATAAGATCTTATCTCTGATCATACCTAGACGAGCCACGCGGTTATAACTTCCTGTTACAGAGAGATCTAATAGATATACAGTTAGGAGAGATATTTGGACAATCGTGTTTCATTCAGTTACGGGTATTATAGGATCCCCGTGACAATGAACTTGTGAAAAGTAACAAATGTGCAAAGCAATTTGTTACTGATGATATTGCTGAACGCCATGGGCACTTGTGTCTAAGACTGCCGCCAAGACATTCTGAACTCAATCCGATAGAACTGATCTGGAGTCAAGTCAAAGGGCACATAGCTCGTCATAATGATGGTAAAATGACCACGGTGCGGAGAGTACTTGCACATGCATTGAACTCTGTCACACCTACACACTTCTCTGACGCAGTTAAACATGTAATAAAGATCGAAGAAGATTTTAGAAAACAAAATAGTTTTATAAGAAATAAAATACCCCCTATGATAGTCCCCCTTAACGAAGATAGTGATGAAGAAATGAGTTCGTCGACTGATTAAGTTATTTCTCCATACCCATCAGGAGTATTACTTTAATGTATGCATGAACTCTTTAACACCAAAAACAATTTATTTCCATATCATTCACTATCAAACAACCTAACAACCTATAAACTAATCGACTAGAAATGCATATAGACTACACATACATACGAGAGAAATGTTTATTTAACGACACACTCAACGCATTTGATATACGTTTATGTGGCGTCAGACAAAACGGTTAAGGAGCATTATGACAGTGAGAAAGAAACTCGCTACCGCCCCATGGGCCACTGTTTCCGATAAGCAATTTTGATAAGCAATAAGGGACGTTTTATATGCACCATCTCATAGACAGGATAGCACATACCACAGCCTTTATACATCAGTTGTGGTGCACAGGCTGGAACTAGACACAACTGTGGGATCGATCAGTCGACCTACCATGAGCGAACGCTTTACCTCTGAGCTACGTCCCGCTCCATATACAAAAGAAGCCTTAAGTGGGGTTGGGGTTGTGCAGAGGGTTACACCTCCACCAATCGCATGCATACCATATTCTTCTCTCTCTCTCCCTATAACCATAGATTAAAATATGTTGAGTGCATACATAAATGACGTCTCTCTCTCTCTCTCTCTCTCTCTCTCTCTCTCTCTCTGTCTCTCTCTCCTCTCTCTCTCTCTCCATAGATCTAAAATATGTTGAGTGCGTCGTTCTCTAAATGTCTCTCTCTCTCTCTCTCTCTCTCTCTCTCTCTCTCTCTCTCTCTCTCTCTCTCTCTCTCTCTCTCTCTCTCTCTCTCTCTCCTTCAGCGCGCGCGCTTGTGTATTCCACAATATAATTATAATATTTGATACATATTTTTTTTTCAAACTGAGGTTTTGTCACTTGAACTCCCCACCTGAATCCGCGCCTGCTTCATGTTTACAGATATTTTTTTAAATATAGGTCATACTACGATTTGTGCGGATAGGACGATAGAACCGAACATTAGTTTGAAACGCACTATAGAATGATGCTTTTGATATGCAAATGACCTTAGTTATTTATAGGAGAAATAACGTGCATTCAAAAGACACAGAGATTTTTAAAAAGTGGAATTAAGTCAAATTTTATATGATGATTTGTATATAAAACCTGTCGGGGTTTGGGTTTGTTTTCATGTAAATGCAAAGAAAACAAATATCGAATAGGACATAAACTAACATTTTGCAAAAAACTTTGGGTCTAAATAATTGAACAGGATAATAATATATAAATACATGTATAAATATATTTAAAAAAACACATATCGCTGCTGCTACAATGAGGGGGTGGGGGAGATATGTCCACCCACTTTGTAGCAGCAGCGATGATTTTTATATATTTATACATCCCCTTTCAGGACAACGCCCGTGCTCACCGGAGTCAGAACATACCACAGTACCGTGGCCAGCCCTAAGACCAGACCTTTCACCCATTGAGCACATGTGGGACATCATCAGACAACCAACTTGCCTGAATTAAGTGCCGCTCTCCAAGAGGAATGGGACAGGATCTCCCAAAATGTTATTGAACGTTTAATCAGGAGCATGCCACGACGGATTCGTGCGTGCTTGGCGAACCGTGGAGTTTTTACCCGTTACTAGTGCAAATATTGAAAATGTCAAATTGACAAGCACCACCCCTGTTGCATATCTGTGTCTCCTCCGGACCTACAACATTATCCTGGCTAGAATCTTTAATGCCAATGAGTGCTTGTGTTTTACCATTAATTAATATTGCAATCAAAATTAATGCATCTCTGTTATGTTGTGTTATATTTGAATATCCCCTACTTACTTTGAACATTATATTACTATCACTAGTATCAGGTTTATAAGGCTTAAATTACATATTTATTTGATGATGCATTATGTTTGGCCTCGTGGGCTAAAGCGTTGTACTTGTTCACAATGAATGCGTTCTGTCAGTAGTGGGTTTGAATCCCTGACCTGAATGCATAAAAAGTTCAAATTGCATTGTTTCGCAGGTGTTGATTCTTGAAACATAATCTACACCTAGAACAATAGTGTGACGTCACATGTATGATTAAGTACACTGAATTAAATGTGGCAAAACATACCGCATCTGTGGTGCGAACTATGGATCTGACAACAGACGCACACAAGTTGACATGCATTGTTATTTTACATTGGCAGCTACACAATGTTTGAGCCATACGTTTTTCAATTTTGTTAATAAACACCATAATTATTGCTGCTCTTTAAAGAAGAAAATATATCTAAAGATATGGACGCAGCTAATATAATTTTGATGGCACGAAACAGTTACATATATTATACAGACATCACTGAGCCAACTTTACGTAACGGTTACATATATTATACAGACATCACTGAGCCAACTTTACGTAACAGTTACAGATATTATACAGACATCACTGAGCCAACTTTACGTAACGGTTACATATATTATACAGACATCACTGAGCCAACTTTACGTAACAGTTACATATATTATACAGACATCACTGAGCCAACTTTACGAAGCCAGTTTTTTAAGCATTGTAAGGGCCGGGACGTAGCCCAGTGGTAAAGCGCTCGCACGATGCGCGATCGATCCCTGTCGGTAGGTCCATTGGGCTATTTCTCGTTCCAGCCAGTGCTCCACAACTGGTGTAACAAAGACCGTGGTATGCACTATCCTGTCTGTGGGATGGTGCATATAAAATATCCCTTGTTCTAATCGAAAAGAGTAGCCCATGAAGTGGCGACAGCCGGTTTCCTCCCTCAATATCTGTGTGGTCCTTAACCATATAACCGTAAATGAAATGCGTTGAGTGTGTCGTTAAATAAAACATTTCCTTTTTTTTTTTTTAAAGCATTGTAAATACATGTAGACACACGTGTGCAAGTTTAAAACAGGTTTTGTATATTGGGTCCACGTCTTCGCCACACTCGTCCGATCCACACCCAGCTAACGTGTGTTTTTGGCCTTAGTTAGCAAGAGGCTGTTATAAATTAATTCCATAACTTCCAAGATGCTGTTCAATGGCCATATCTAGTAACTAAATTTTTACTTGTTTTGAGATAAACGAGAAATAATCAAGATTTGATTAAGGACTGGTTGATTAATTATTGTTTAATCTTGTATGTACGGTGGGCGGGACGACGTAGCCCAGTGGTAAAGCGCTCGCTTAATGCGCGGTCGATTTGGGATCGATCCCCTGTCTGTGGGATGGTGCATATAAAAGATCCTTTGCTACTAAAGGAAAATGTAGCGGTTTTCCTCTCAAAGACTAAGTCACAATTACGAAATGTTTCACATCCAATAGCCGATGATTAATAAATCAGTGTGCTCTAGTGGTGTCGTTAAACAAAACAAACTAATTAGTATGGATGATAATAATTTAATGCTCACACGTTACGTTCTGCTAATGACTCCTGTATTTTTTAAAATTACGAATATATGTTACTGTTTGGTGATAGGTGAATTTTGGAATGCATTCATCAGCGAACTGTTAAAGCACGCCTGTCATGGGCACAACCTTTGACTTGGCCAGAGTCCTGTCCAAGACATGTTTGTTGGTAAGGCCGCTTGTAACGGAATTTATATTACCAAGCCACACCTTTCCGGACAACGGGAAGAGCGCAACCTACTAAGTTAAGAAGTACCCCTATTAATAATCGACCAATAGGATTTAAGAAAGTGATTATCGCGTTGTGGGTCTTATGTTTCACCTGCAATGTATGAACAGCAACAAGGTGTGTAATTACGATGATGTCCACAACAGTTACTGTTAGAAGCAGCTAGAACGGTTTTTAAATGAGTTACCGGCGCAACGTCTGGTGAAATGGGTTTTATATCAGCTTTTGTCCTCGCTGTGGGATTAGCAACATGCCTACCCATTTTTACAGGTGATTTAATTATTTGTTTGTGTACTTTTTAAATATGTAAATTGTTTATGTAACCAAACAAACCATAGAAGATGACACATTTTATTTAATAATAACTTTGTTAGGTATTTCGATTTAATTAATAACATACTTACCCGGGTTTGTTTTTTTTTTTGTTTTTGTGGGGGGGGGGGGGGGGGGGGGGGTTCTTTTACAGGTGATTTAATTATTTGTTTGTGTACTTTTTAAATGTGTAAATTGTTTATAAGTAGACTGAACAAAATAAACAACAAATCATCGAAGGTAACACGCATTTTGTCTAATAGCAACTTTGTTAGGTAATTCAATTTACTTAGCAACAAGCTTACACGTTGTTTTTTACAGGTGATTTAATGATTTGTTTATGTACTTTTTCTGTCATTTTTTTTAGGACAGACTGCAAAAAACTACAAACACCTAGAAGATTAAGCATTTTTTGTCTTTTAATAAAAAAAATTAGGAAATTCGATTTAATAATGGCGCCCTCTCCTCCACTCCATGTTTCTCATTAGCTACATGAAGTACAATATATTTGTTTTTATTGACAATTTAAATAATTTATACTTCCAACACATTTATAAAATCAAATAGTCAAATAGTAGCTAGAACATAATAATCAGTTTGGTAAGTAAGTGCTTTTTCTGTTCATGTTTTACATACAATGTACCGGCCTCGGTGGCGTCGTGGCAGGCCATCGGTCTACAGGCTGGTAGGTACTGGGTTCGGATCCCAGTCGAGGCATGGGATTTTTAATCGAGATACCGACTCCAAACCCTGAGTGAGTGCTCCGCAAGGCTCAATGGGTAGGTGTAAACCACTTGCACCGACCAGTGATCCATAACTGGTTCAACAAAGGCCATGGTTTGTGCTATCCTGCCTGTGGGAAGCGCAAATAAAAGATCCCTTGCTGCCTGTCGTAAAAAGAGTAGCCTATGTGGCGACAGCGGGTTTCCTCTAAAAACAGTGTCAGAATGACCATATGTTTGACGTCCAATAGCCGATGATAAGATAAAAAATCAATGTGCTCTAGCGGCGTCGTTAAATAAAACAAACTTTACTTTACATACAATGTAAATTACGATTTGTATGAATGTGGATGGAAACCATAATAATTATTATTATAATTAATAACTTAATATATAAATCTATAACAAATCCACTATCCATCTCACTTGAACCCACCCCTCCAGTTTTCCTGCTTTTGGTGACTGACTATTGTGATACCAATAATAGGACTTGGACATTCCAAACATGGATTAGGTCTTACTCACAGGTGTAGTCATTTCTAATAGGATTTGCGAAAGTCCCCAGTTCAGGGACGGATCCAGGATTTGTCTTGGGACAGGGGCGTGTTCGAAACTAGTTACCTACCTGGGACAGGGTGAAACTTTAACAAAATGTTTTGGATTTGTTTTTCTGTTGGAAATGTATTTCCGAGTGAAATTATGTGAGAAGTGTGCTATCTTCTTCCAACACTCATAAAGCATGAAGCATAAACGGCCTTTTTTAAATTTGATTTTTCATTTTGTTTTTAAATATCCCACTTCCCCCTTTCCTTTCTATCCATTGATTTCCATTTCATTTCTTCCCGATTTTTCAGCTCCTCTTTATATTTCAACTTCTTTTGCTGTTCACCTCCTCATCCCAGTCCTTGACAGGTGCTATTTTATACGGTGGAATTTAACATCCGTTTTTAGTCGAGACACGCTTGATTAACCAAAGGTTAAGAATAGCTATGTCTATTTACAATAATTATCTTGTTTTTAGATAAATTGGTTATCAATTAGAAGTTAGCGCTTAATATAGCGGGTTATACACCCCCAGAAGCCCCTCCCACATTTGTTATTATTCATTATTATTATTTTCTCCGTGCCACCCAGTGCTCCACCATTGGTATATTAAATGCCGTCGTATGTGCTGTTCTGTCTGTGTGAAAATGTATATAAAAGATCCCTTGCTGCTAATGAAACAATGTAGCGGGTTTCCTCTGAAGACTACGTGTCAGAATTACCAAATGTCTGACATCCAATAGTCGATGATTCATGGAAGAATGTGCTCTTAAGTAGCGTATATACTTGTGCATATGCGGTGCGGATACGGACGCGAATGCGTGCACGTTTTGTGAGTGTGTTTATTTATGAAGTTATTAGTACAGTAAACATACAGCGCACATGGAAAGCCAACCCAATGAGCCGATCGCTACGGACATATTTCTAATTGATGAACATTATTAAGGGGCCGGGACGAAATCCAGTGGTAAAGCGCTCGCGTGATACGCGGTCGGTCTAGGATCGATCCCCGTCTGTGGGCCCATTTGGTTACGTCTCGTTCCAACCAAAACCGCACAACTGGTGTAATAAAGGCCATGGTATGTACTATCCTATCTGTGAAGTACTTTAAAATATTCCTTATTGTTAATCGGAAAGAGTAGAAGCGGGTTTCCTTTCTCATTATAAAAGTGGGCCCCGTTTTACGAAGCGATCTTAGCGCTAAGATCACTTTAAGTGCATAACTACTTTATGTACTTAAGGTACTCTTAGCGCTAAGATCGATTTGTGTGGTCCTTAACCATATGTCCGACGCCATATAACCATAATTAAAATGCTTTGAGTGTGTCGTTAAATAAAATCATATCTTCCTGAATAGTGCATGGCATATATCACTGGTTAGTGACATAATATAATAGTACATTTGAAATGACCACACTTCATTAATTATCCTTTTACTTACAAAATGCTAGGAAGTCACATTTTAGGCCACACAAAGATATAATTTTTGTGTGCCACATGACTTTACATATTTTGCCCCCACCCCTTCCCCTCCTCCTTTCAGATACCCTTCCTACGAGCGTGAGTAAAGCTTAAACCGTTTGTGACCTCACGTATCAAGTTACTGTGTTATATCGGGTCTGGTTTCAATCATCTACCTGTGACTAATACCAAACACGTATGCAGATGGTGGCTACACCTTTGTACTGTAACCGATCTCAAAGCCAAACCTGTAAATACTAGCACATGTTAGATAAGTCACTCGACTTTCTTGTTTTAAACAGGAAACGAAAACAAGTTAATACAATACACATTAATACAAGAGCATTTTTGTGTTAAGGAAAAAGTAAAAGGAAAGAAAGTTTAACTGAACCCAAAACATTTAAAAAAAACAAAAACAAACTACACATGTATGTCTATTATGTTGTAGGAAACAAAATAACAGGAAACATATAAACTGAAAAACAAGTATCTAAAACAACACAATAATAATGATAATAAAAAAAAGAAAAAAAAAACAAGAAAAAAAAACAAGAAGAAAAAACAATAAAGAAAAAACCCCAACAACACCCAAGCAAAAACAGTAACTGGAACAAACTAAAGAGGAACAAGTTAAATTTACACCCAGAACCCAAGCCAGCTGTGTACCACTGAGCTAGATGTTAAAATGAAACAAAATATTAAAATATAATTTATAATTTATACTACTATTCATTAATATATAAATACATATGACATAATGGCTTACTCCCATTTGGTCGAACTGTTAAAACAACAATAGATATGGTTCAATGGTCTTACTGACATGCATATGTTGTTACCTCAGTCATTATAATGAACTGATCCAGATTATTTGGAAACCCGATTATTTTTGTTTTCATGGTATAGATATCGCTTAACGCATAAAGTATGAAAATATGACAAATATCGAAATAATCCATATAATGAATGTAGTGAATGTCTGTAAATAATTTAAAAAGAAGGTCTCCATCTAAAAATGTTTATTTCATAAAAAGCTAAACATTTTTCAACATTTTAAAATATTCATTCTTTCAAGTACACATACAAGTACAAATGTCCACTTAAGCAGCAGTTTCTTTCAGAATGTTACACTCACATCGTGCATCGTGCAATCACTGCAGCGTCATGAGGTGGTCATGTTCATTACATACACAGGTAATCAGGTAGTGGTTATATAACAGACGAGTACTTATTTTTCGACCAAGTAGCATTTCGACCAATTGGGAATTCGACCAAATGGCGAGTGCGAATAATTTTTACATGCTGCTCATATACCACTAGAGTTTCGAGCATGTCCGTCCCTGGGCCTGGGGCCTGTCAGAATTCTGAAAATAGCCATTAGTAAAAAAGTTGGTGAAAAAAAAAGTTCGGAGAAATAAAAAGAATTGACTGCTCGGAGAGAGAGCGAGAGCGACAGACAGATATACAGAGACAGACAGACAGACAGACAGGGAGGAAGGATTAAAAACAAGTTGTTCAATCTGAAAAATCTGATATCAGACAATGAATGAACAATAAACCATTTTATCACCAGCGAATATGTCCCAGCTAGGTTAAGTGTTTGTGAGTGGACAGCGTAATAAATCAAAACACCAAACTGGAAGAAAGCCGGGGAAAAGAAAAGAAGAAACAATTAATATTTAACTTCGCCCTAGCATGAAAAAAAAGGAGTTTGTTTTGTTTAACGACACCACTAGAACACATTGATTTATTAATCATCGGCTATTGGATGTCAAACATTTGGTAATTTTGAAATATAGTCTTAAAAAGGAAACCCACCACATTAGTAGCAAAGGATATTTTATATGCACCATCCCACAGACAGGATAGCACATACCACGGCATTTGAAATACGAATCACGATGCACTGGCTGGAACGAGAAATAGCCCAATTTGTCCACCGACGGGAATCGATCCCAGACCGACCGCGCATCAAGCGAGTGCTTTACCACTGGGCTACGGCACGCCCTAGCATGAAAAACACATCAGGTATTAGGTGTCACACAAAGTAAAACACATCGGGTATTAGGTGTCACACAAAGGAAAGAAAAACACATCGGGTATTAGGTGTCACACAAAGGAAAGAAAAACACATCGGGTATTAGGTGTCACACAAAGGAAAGAAAAACACATCGGGTATTAGGTGTCACACAAATGAAAGTAAAACAAAAGGATGATTAATAAAAATTCAATAGTTGAGTATGTAAAGATATGTGAAAGGTACTGAACATTATTGTATATTTTATAAAATTTCGGATACAAATCCGTAACTCTTATAAACTTTAAAATCAGTTCTGCCTGACCACCATTGAATTCTATTAATGTAAATTTTAAAATTTACGGAAAAACAACATCATCATCATCATCATCATCATCATTATCAACAATATCATTAACATCATCATCAACATCATCATCAACATAATCATCAACAACAACATCATCATCAAAATTATCATCATCATTGTGAAGAACATGCGTTCCAAAACCTAATATAGCCGAAAACGAATGCTAAAAATAGTTCCAGGTTCCAGCAACTAATCTATTTAAAATGCTGTGACTATACAGAATGTCACACAATATCATTGTTTATTTCAGCTGGAATCAAGTGCCTCCAGTGTAACGTCTTTGTCCGAGGAAGCACCAACACGTGCGACAATCCCAGCACGCAAACTGGATGTTACAGCTGTCTGAAGACACTCACGAAAATCAAAATGCATGACCGCTGGGGAGTGCAGAAAAGTAAGTAACATACGTTGAAACACGAAATTTGGACTCCATGACCGCTGGGGAGAGCAGAAAAGTAAGTAACGTACGCTGAAACACGAAATTTGGACTCCATGACCGCTGGGGAGTGCAGAGTAGTAAATAACATACGTTGAAACACGAAATTCAGACTCCATGACCGCTGGGGAGAGCAGAAAAGTAAGTAACATACGTTGAAACACGAAATTCAGAATCCAATACCGCTGGGGAGAGCAGAGTAGTAAGTATCATACGTTGAAACATGAAATTCGGACTCTATGACCGCTGGGGAGAGCAGAGTAGTAAGTAACATACGTTGAAACATGAAATTCGGACTCTATGACCGCTGGGGAGAGCAGAGTAGTAAGTAACATACGTTGAAACATGAAATTCGGACTCTATGACCGCTGGGGAGAGCAGAGTAGTAAGTAACATACGTTGAAACATGAAATTCGGACTCCATGACCGCTGGGAAGAGTGTAGAGAAGTTCGTAGCATACGTTGAAACACGAAAATCAGACTCCATGACCGCCGAGGAGAGCAGAGAAGTATACAAGACAAGACAAGAAAGACAAGACAAGACAACAATGTATTACACTCGGGCCGTATTCTACGGTATATGAGGACATGTGTTCAATGGTAGGACATGGTTTACAGGAGCAAAAATAGTATAATTATAATATTGGTAGTAGTACAGATATAATACAATTGCGAAAATTAGTACCGGTAAATATGATATTTTATCAAAAGTATATAAATATAGCTTATGATGTAGTAAAAAATACGTTACTGGGAAGAGTGTATGTTTTCTACATAAACACGAAAATTTGGGGTGGGCGTGTACGACAAGACATAACATCCATGATGAACCATTTTGAGATATTATTGGTATTATACACGGCAATGGAAAAGTAACCGGTAACATACGCTTGATAGCTTAGTAGTTGTTAAAGACAAAACTCAGAATCCATGACTGCTGGGGAGAGCAGAGAAATAACCTGTGGGGAGAGTTAAAACACGAAAGTCAGAGTTCTTGAACACTGGGGAGAACAGCGGAGTAAATAACATACGTTAAAACAGACTTCACTACAGCTGGTGAGTAAGCAACAGTAGACGTTGAAACAGACTTCATTACAGCCGAGAAGAGAAGAGAAGTAACATATTGAAGTAGATTTCAATATAGCCGTGGAGAGTTAAGAAGTAAGTAACATAGCAGAGAAGTAACATTAAACGTTGAAACAGCTGTGGCGAGTAGAGAAGTAACATGTTGAAATAGACTTAGGGGGGAAAGCAGAGACGTACATGTAAGTAACATTAGACGTTGAAACAGCTGTGGCGAGTAGAGACGTAACATGTTGAAATAGACTTCACATGTTGAAATTAGACTTCACTAGTAGCTAACAGTTGAAAGACTTCACTATAGCTGGGGAAAGCAGAGACGTACATGTAAGTAACATTAAACGTTGAAACAAGACTTCATTACAATCGAATAGAGCACAGTAAACAGTGTAGATGATACATGTAATATCCAGTTATTTTTATACGTGTTAGTGTTGTTTCCTAAACATTGAGCCGTGATTTTACAGTTTCTTTTGACATTTTCTTTCTTTTACATTTTGTTTTGTGTCTTTGCATTCTATTTTGTTTTCTCCCGTTTACATGTGCTTTTGTATGTTTACAGTTCCTGATGTTTATAAAAATATGTATGTCTTTTGAAGGCTTATTTACAGTGCTTTTTTGTGGGGTTTTTGTATTTTCAGTTTCCGCCGTGATTTCTAGATACTGTATCAGAGAGGTATCGTCTGCTCTTTACAGGGATGAAGGGTGTTACAAACACCCCAACAACGGCGGCTACACGGAGCGATGCTACTGCTACAGCAACAACTGCAACTCGGGGATGACGCTGAGGCCGCAGTGGATGTCACTGTGTATCGTACTGTCGACCGCAATGTTCTTTGGAGGAGTGTTTCGTTAAAACTGGTGCTATACGACTTGTTGGGGAACAGGCTACAAGGAACAGCCACGAAGCTAATGGGGTGGGGATAATTAGGGATCTCCAGACCCCTTTAAGCCTCCAGAAGTGTTTGGGTCAAACACTGCCTTGCCAGTGTCAAGTTTGACGAAATATGGAATATGGCGGGTCTCTGTAATATGACAACAAACTATTGCTAAGTCAGTCTATAAATGTAAGAAGACGCTGTTAATAGGGACTACTACATATACGGTTTGTGATATAATTATGATATAATATGTCACAACATTCTACATAACATTTTAAAACTAAATCTGTTGATTAACACTGCCTCCCCATCCCGGGATTCTCGATTGAGGAATACAAATTAAGTGTTCAAAGTGTGCAGTTTTGAGATAATCAAAATGATCAAACCAAAACCAAATAGTCAGTCGTTTGATTGGCTGGAATGGGAGTGACGTGTATCGGGGCTGAGTCAGTCCAGCCAAACAGAACAATCCAACGTTTGCTATAAGTATAAATATTTATGTTATTCGCGTTAAACTGAATAACCATATCGCCTGCGTTCGCATATATATATATATATATATATATATATATATATATATATATATATATATATATATTTTACAGTACATTATTAGACTAATCATATAAGTATCCAGAGAAAATGTAGAGAACAGGGTCCGCTAGGTTCATATTCGACCCCTCTCCCCCAAAGGTCCACATCACGCTAAGGTCCTGATAAACCAGTCTAGGAAACATGTTTCTGCTTGGTCTGGCTGAACGCAACTCTAGAATCGATCAAATCGTTCGCGAACGTTAGTGTGGATTACTGTCACTTAACGCAGCGACCACTCGTCTGACTTGTGTGCAAACCGATGATCCCACACAGTCAGCTCAGGTCAGGTCATAGGATTTTACGTGCACATTCAGAACCAGCTGTTGTAGCGCATGCCTGTCGTGGGCACAAGAGCCGGCCTTGGCCGGCTCCTCCGTCCATGACAGGAAAGGTGGGGGGAGGGGATAGGAGGGACCGCCTACACTGGCAGGTGCAAGGGAGCACCAGCAGCCCGATCAAATCGGTAGCAGGCGGGTGGGGGTGGTGGTGGTGCTATGGAATTTGAATGGAGCAGTTAAATGCCAAAGAGAAAAGGGTGCGCAATTTTGATTGAGGAAATTTGGCGCAATTTTGAACGGTCGGTCGAAAGGTAAATGGCCGAGCTAATATAGGTTTTGATATTAGTGAATAAAGAGTAGCTCGTTAATTTTAGACCTCTACGATGCTGTGGTGTCTCACTAGGTTGCCCATAGGGCCCTTATAAAGAGCCTGACCGCTTCTGGTTGTGGCATTACCAAGTTATTACCAGCAGCAAGTATTGGGGGTTTGGGTGGGAGAGGCCGATAATTTTGTTCAGCTCCCCCCGGGTGCATTGCAATTGTGTACTCGGAACCGGTATTCTTTTGTCCGGTTTCTTATTAGAGTACGTGCTGGGCCATTAAATGGGGGCGGGTGCATTGTTATCATTAGTCAATGCACCCTGTGTACTGATGCAGTGAGCGTGTAGTCTGTGTGTGAATCCTAGTTTTGTGTTAAGGTTGTACCTATTGTCTAAGTCCCTATTCTAGTGAGTTCAGCGGTCATCCCCCCCCCCCCCCCGGTCCTTGTATAGCATTGAATACGGAGGAGGAGTTAAACTAGCCTAGCTATCTAATTTGAAGGGTTAAACCCTTATAGTGTAGGTATTGGTTTAAAAAGCCTAGTGCTTGGCATACTTAACTTTATTACCAATGCAATGAAACGAAACTAACGGTGGCAAGTAGCAATTGTATACATATATGCACCAATCTAGGTACTTAGGTTGAAGAATTTTGATTCCCGCCCCCTAAATATAGGATTTTAGTAGGCTTACTTGATTTGTCTTCAGTCTATCTGGATAGTTGGGTATCGGTTTTCCTGCATGTCTTTGCTTCTGGAACCCTAGTTGACTTACCTTAGTTAGCTAGATGGAATGCATCAGTAATAAAAAAAACATGGTGCGGGTGCAAAGACAAATTCGTGCAGTTTATTTACAGTTATGTGTAGTGGGGTTCTTGATCCGTGATTGGCTGGATTGGACCAATGAGAGTGCTGCAAAAAATAGGCGATAATTAGTGGTGTCCTATCTTGGTTGATTATCTACCAAGTTTGATTGGCTGGTTAATTAGCCAATTGGGTTACTACGACTTCGATCCTGTCTTAGTGAGAAAGAAAGAAAAAAAGCGCTACTGTTTCGCTAATGGAAGTGATATATACCAATTGCCAATCACGAGTTTCAGAACATGAATATTATATTTACAGTAAAATAATATGGTTATCGTGGTTAGGTCTGCTGGTACCCCCACTGTCGTCCCCCCCCCCCCCCCCCCGGCGTGGAATGTCTATTGGGTCGCGATGCTTAGGGTCGCTATTCCATTTGGGGGTCCGTCCATATGGGGGATTGTTCCAGCTATTTTGTTAGGTATAAGCCCACTTTAGTCATATCACCGTTCTCTCCCCGGGTTGGAATACGTGGTCTGTTCGAGTGCGTAAGGTCGATGTTCCACCAAGGGAGTCACAGGTGTAACGATTTAAGTAGCATATTGATTACTTATCTTAGTTATAGATCGCCACCTTCCCTCCGTTGGTCCCCCGGATTGGAGTGCATGTCGGTCGAGTGCATACGGTCGCTCTTCCCTCCAGGATACGTACAGGCGGGTGGTTTGTGATCGTTTTCTAGTTTTTGTTTTTAAATTTATGTCTATCAGGAGCCCAGTGAGTGTGCTACGGTTTCCCATCCTGCCTGCGAATAGTCGGGTTGGGGGTCCACGTCGATTGAACGCTGGCATGGCGGTCAGTACGTGGCACTTATAGTTTTGATTTGGTGGACTGGACGAATTGATATACTGCTTTGAAGGTTTTATGTTTTAGATATTTATCAGGATTAAGTAGAAGGTTAGGCGTAATTGGTTTGTTATGGTTGTCTTCGGCTATTGATTCTATCATTAGTTTTTCTCTGACTGTTGTGTAACGTGCAATCCAGGAGATAGTATTTCATGTCTTCCCGGGTGCCACACTCACAGTGAGAGTTTTTACTGGTGAAAGAGCAGCTGTTGAGCTGCGATGATTTACCTATGCGCAATTTAGTTGACTAGTGGTTTGATGTTATAGTGCCATGTATTAGTTGTTAGGTCCCAGTTGGCCTGCCATTGATTAATGTAGTGTTTTCTTGCTTTTGACATTAGTTCTGATATTCCTAAAGGTAGTGCTGTAATTTTACTAGTGATTGAAAGTGCAGCTTTGGCTCCATAGTCAGCTATTTCATTGCCAATTATACCTACGTGAGCTGGGACCCATTCGAATACTACTGTTAAATTAAGATGGTTTAGTTCATGAAGTTTATTGTGGATGGCTGCGAGGATATCTGGCCTGGTAGATTTATTAGTTTGAAGTGATTGGATAGAGCTAAGACTATCTGAAAAAATAACGCTTTTAGAGTATTGTTTAGTTTTAATCCAGATTAGGGCTTCATAGATGGCTGTCAGTTCTGCTGTATAGACTGATAGGTTATCTGACAGCCTGGTGTATTTAACTAATTTAGAGTGTTTAGATATTGTTTCTTCAACTACTGCGAAGCCAATCCTGGATTTTTTTTTTAGCCATCCGTGTAGATATGGATGTGCTCAGGTTAATTTTCGTTGGCTACGGCTTCGAACAGGATTTTCTTAAATGGTGGAAATGGGGTTGAATCCGTAGCTTGTTTAATTAGATATGGTGTGTGGCACTCGACTGGCTGATTGATATGGTATAGTGCCACTGGCGTGTTATCTATACCTACTTCTATTTCTATTTTACTAGCTTTAGTGGCGAAAGAATGATTAAGATTTTGATTGGTTTTGAATACTAGTCCTGGTTTAGCTATGATAGGAGTGAGTTCCTGAACTGGGTGATCTAGTTTAAGAGAGTGGATTTTTAGATGATAATTAAGATGTTGAAGATTGCGACGATATTTCAGTGGCATAATGTTAAACTCAACTTCTAAGCTCTGTCCGCTGGTATTTGATGGAACTTTAGCTATGATTCTAAGAGCTTGGTTTTGAATAACATCTAATTTATGTAACAGTTTGGGGGCGGCACAACTGTAGGCTTGGGCTCCATAATCTATTCTGGAGAGTATGCATGCTTTGTAAACCATAAGCATTTCCTCTGTTTGCGCTCCCCAGCTGGTACCTGAGATGGATCTTAACAAGTTTAGAGTATTTTTTGAGTTCCTGACTTTGTCATTGATATGGCCACTAAAGGTTAGTTTTGAGTCAAACGATACACCTAGAAATTAAAAAAATTTGACTCTTGGAATTATTTTATCACCTGATTTAAGTTGGTGATTATCTGATTTATTGGCTTTATTAAAAAGCATATAGACAGTTTTAGTTTCTGATAGTTTAATGCCCCAGTCCAGGGCCCATTTGTTAAGTCTATTCATATCAGCTTGCATTAGGTGAAATAAATTAGTGGTTGTGTTGCCTGTGCTCCAGATGGCGCAATCATCGGCAAATAGTGCTGTGTTTAATGGCGTGGTCGTTTTTGTTTTTCCTTTATCATTAAGTGCTTTAGTTATGTCATTAATAAAAATGTTGAATAAGGTTGGTGAAAGGACCGAACCTTGTGGTATGCCATTGATTATTTCGGTTCTGTCTGAATAGTGACCGTTCACTCTAACTGACATTGATCTATTATGGATGAAATTGTTGATAAATTAAACATATTACCTTTAATACCGTTACTCTGTAGTTTATTTAGTAGGCCTTGACGCCATACCATATAAAAAGCTTTTTCAATATCTATGAATATTGTTAAAACCTTTTTCGAAATGCATCATTAATACTATTTTGTAATCTAACTATTTGATCTATTGTTGAATGTTTAGTTCTAAATCCGCTCTGTACATTAGTTATTAGGTTATTTTCGAGTAGGTAATTGATAATAGTTTCTAAGGTTTTGCACATGTGGGACATGAGTGTTATCGGTCTATAACTCCCTGGGAGGGAATGGTCTTTTCCCGCTTTAGGGAGACTAAAGCATTCTGCATGTTTCCACGCAGTGGGCATTTGACCCTCCCTCCAGATTCGGCTAAAGAGCGATAACACTACCTTTAGGGCTACGTCCGGCATGTGCTTGAGTAATGTGTAACGTATTTGATCAGGCCCGGTGGCAGTACTGTTTTTTTTTAGCTTTAAGAGCTGTTTTTAATTCTAACATTGTTATAGGTTTATTAAATTCAAAATTATCAGTATTTGGGTGATTTGCTGTTTTAGTATCATTGGTTGGTAGAGAGTTATCTTTCTTAAGTTTCTCAATAAATTGTTTAGGAAAATTTTCGTTGCTACTGTTTTTACTGAAAGTTTTACTGAGAAGGTCGGCCTTTTGTTTATTAGTAGTTGCTGTTTTATGTTTCTGAAGGACTGTGGAATTAGCGCGTTGTCCTTGAATAGCCTTAATTTTTTTCCACATTTCTCTAATAGATGTTCTATTGTTAATTTGGCTTGTTTAGCATTGATGATAAACTTACCTACTTCGTTTTTGGTTATTTTATATTTAATGTGATAGTTTTGTTTCCCTGTTTTGTTTATAAAGTTTACACATCCTGTTCCTAAAGCCGCATTTGGATTTAATTTCTTTCGTCCACCAGTTAACTGGTCTATTTTTATTGAAGGGTTTAGTTTTGGGAATATTCTTTTCAGCTATTTCTATTATTTTGTTAGTTACGTTTATTAGTGGCGTCGTCAATGTTTAGGCTATTTTCTAACTTAATTTTGCTACAGTCGCTTGTAAAGCCAGCCCAGTTAGCTTTATTAAATTTATATTTAGGTATAAATTTTTCTTCTTCTGTATAAGTAGTATTACATTTATAGCTGGTTAGAATGGGGAGGTGGTCGCTATTGAGAGCTTCTAACACCTCCCATTGGGCGTTTGCACCTTTATTGTTAGAGGTGATAGTTAGGTCGATGGCAGATGTGCCCAGATAGTCATGTATAAAAGTAGTACTGCCATCGTTGAGACATACTAGATTGTGTGTATTGATGAATTCCTCTAGTATGTCTCCCTGTGCGTCGGAGTGCAGACCTCCCCACAGAGTGCTATGACAATTAAAATCTACAGTTTAAAGTTATTGTTTGAGTTTATGAGTTTATTGTAATCTCTTAACGTTAGTTGATTATGGGCTGTTCCCGGTGGGCTATAAACATTGATGATATCAATGGGCATTTTATTGTTTTGCATAGTAAGTCCTAGGACTTCTAAGTTTTTATTAATAGAATCATATTTAATTTCAGTATGCGGTATGGTATTTTTAATTAGAGTGGCTATTCCACCTCTTGTACTATTTTCTCTATTTTTATAATAACTTGTATATCCTGGAATTTTAAATACTTTTTTTTTTTTTTTTTTTATCTTTAGTGCCGATTCCTAGACAAGTTTCTTGCAGGCAAATTATATCTGGCTTGATGTTGCTAGTGCTAATGAGTTGAATGAGTTCGGCACCATGTCCCATCGAATGGAGGCCTTTAGCGTTCCATTGGAGAACGCTAAGGCCCTTATTTCCTATGTTTGAATTATTAGCGGGGGCGTATGGAGACTTGACATGGGATGACGCTGGCCCGATGTGTTTTACGTTTTTAGTAATTTTTAGATTTAATTAGGTTAATTGTTTTTGTTAATTAGGCTAGCTTTAAATGTTGATATCTCTTGTACTAGAGTTTGAATGATGGATTTGAGTTCACTAACTTCTGACGGTGAGTTGGTTTTTAGTTTTTCTGCATAGCAGTAGTTTTGATTAACTGTAAGAACTGACTTAACGCTAAAAGTGTTTTGGTTGGCTGGTTTATTTGTTTGTTCGCTAGTTGGGCCCACCGAAGGGGATCAATCCCAAACCGACTGTGCATCAAGCGAGCGCTTTATCACTGAGCTACTTCCCGCCCTTTTTTGTATTACTATGCAATCCACACAAAGCCATGCATCAACGAATTCTTGGGTTTTATAGCGTTATCACGAACCACCAGAACAATGGGAATTAGCATATGTGTTACAAACATATAATCTTCACGAGGACAGAAAATGGAGAAATAAAACCGAAAACGGTTTGAAAGACATCACAAAAAATAAATCTCCATTCCAGATGAAACGAATCACTTTGGGGATCTGTCTCTTCAGATTTCCTCTCTAAGACAATGTTAAAATTACCAAATGTTCGACATTCAACAACCGATGATTAATACATCAATGTGCTCCAGTGGTGTCGTTAAACAAAAACAAACTTTAACTGTCCCTTCTGATTATAATAGAATTTATACATGTATAGCGGTCAAGAGGATGCTATTTGAAAAAAATCTGTCCAACCAGTCCCCCGCGATGGGTACATCAAAGACATTGGTATGTGCTGTTCTGTCTGTTTCAAAGTGCCCCGCGATTGGTACATCAAAGAATTTGGTATGTGCTGTTCTGTCTGTTTCAAAGTGCCTCGCGATTGGTACATCAAAAACTTTGGTATGTGCTGTTCTGTCCGTTTCACAGTTCCCCGCGATTGGTACTGTTCTTTCTGTTTCAAAATTATTTTCTCTCATTTGATACACGTTGGTAAAAGTAGTGGTATCAAGGCTTCAAGTAAACTACAACGACTCTGAACAGAATTAGCATATGTAGAAGTCATATGATGCAGTGACCAAAATATTTGGTTTTTGTTTGTTCATTATTTTATTAGTTTATTTGTATTGTTTAACATTACTACCATTGTACATACAAACTGGTTATATATCCTTCACTGATCATTCCATAATAGATCTTATTGATATTTAATCACAATTTTGTCCTATCAAAAAAATCCCCCAAATCAACAAACCGATCCCTCTAAACAACACCACCCTATGACCCCCACCCCCCAAAATAACCCACGAATAATCCCCCCATAATACGCTCCCCAAAAAACCCAAACAAACCAAAAAAAAAAAAAAACAGCAACAAAAAACCCTGCAATAAAACAATAACTATACACAGTCAAACATTGTCATTCAAAACCATGCTGCTTTGTTGTCCGGATGCCAGGGAATCGCGTCTGATGCTATCCCAAATGACAACTTGGCAGAAGTGCACATCATCTCTCCACACTTTCAGATAGCTCGTGCCCTCTACTTCAGATTTCTGCACCACATGTCTTTAAACAAACAAACAAACAAACAAACAAATGAAATTAAATGAATGAATGAATTAATGAATGAATGAATGCATGAATAAATTTAAAAAAAAGAAATATAATAAAGATTCCACATGTTAAAGGCCAAGCTAAAGATTGTAGACCAAGATGTTGAACGGTTTAATCCACACCCAACGCTTTTTGGAAAATCATTGTTCCGCCTATATTTTATCGAGAAATATTAGACATTTCTAGTGTTTTAACTGCAAGAATATAAACTACAAAAGTCAGTTAGATTTATCGCTTTATAAGCACTTAACACACTAACCCAACTAAAGCAGCAATCAAGCCATAAACTGGCATAACTAATAATGCTTGACTTCTGTTAGGTCTCTACTTAACCGTACACCCACACTACACCAGCGGAACTCTATCTCCGCACATCATAAATAACATAAAATATGATTTTGGTCCGCCCAACGGTACTTCACCAATAAGCGTTATATATTTGTTTTATTTGTCCCAGAAGATCAAATTTAATATACCAGTAGCCTATAAACATTATGGAATCAATGATTGCCTGGTACTGTTGGTGACGGCAATCTCAGTTGCTAAAAGCACTGGAATGTGACAGGTGCGAGACGTAGCCCAGTGGTACGTAGCTCGATGCGCGGTCGGTCTGGGATCTATCCCCGTCGGTGGGCCCATTGGGCTATTTCTCTTTCCAGCCAGTGCACTACGACTGGTATACCAAAGGCCGTGGTATGTGATATCCTGTCTGTTGGATGGTGAATATAAAAGATCCCTTGCTATTAATGGAAAAATGTAGCGGGTTTTCTCTCTACGACTACAGGTTCACATTACCAAATGTTTGACATCCAACAACCGATAGGTAATAAATCAATGTGCTCTAGAGACGTCGTGAAACAAAACAAACTGTTTAACTTTTGGAATGTGACACTGGAACTGTTCACAGATTTTACGACATCGCAATGGATCAATTGTCCACATATGCATACAACCAATTCGGGTCTTACGTGCTTTACAGCACACTACACATGCGTACGGGCTCCTCCAAGTTTTGTAGTGGGGGTGGGGGGTGGTGGGGGTGGGGGTGGGGGGGGGGGGGGGGGGGGGGGGGGGGTGGATTACAGGTTGATATTTTGGTTCTAATTAAACGAAAATGCCCGAATCTGGATAACAACAGTTATTCATATTTGAATTAGTACCAAATAGCTATATAGATTACAACTTAGATTGTGAGTAGACTGATGGAAATTCATGGTGAAAATGTTTCAGGCCAGTTATTTTCCCGAATGGCTCCATCTTTATTGCCCAAATGCGTAGATTTGCTACAGAATTGGGGGGTGGGAGGGGGAGAGTGACAGTTGACCACCTGACCCCCCCCCCTCCCCCCGCTGTGTATGCTTATACTTTGCATCTGTGTCGTCAGCACATTTATGTATTACTGAACATTTTTTATATAAAAGTACTACTATCACACGTGTCTGTTACAAAGTATCAAAGAGATTTTAAAGCTGCAATCTCGCCTTTTTATCACATGATATTGTTTACTAACGGAAAACACAAACACAACTACAGTACTGGTATTTGACTCTTGTGTTTTTGCTCTCAACAAATCTCATGAGTTGTTTTCATGCAACATAAGACGTCGTGCCTCCATTTGTACCGAATTATATTGATCAAAAAGCTGTGAAGTGTTGTAAACGCCCGCATCATAAGCGTCATAGCGGGCCAATACTGGATTTTGTAGCATGATTGATGGGCGATATATTTTTTCTATTGGGTCACTTTAGACAGACTGCAATAGCTTCGTTACGAAACACAAAATTCACTTGCTTCTGTGGCCTCGGGTCAATACAGCCAGCCATGGGCCAATATAATTGTCCTCGAACCTCTAACAAGGTCAATATGAAAACACCCATTTATTAACATAATATTTAGGATGCAGGAGTTCAGTGTTGCCTCGTGCCAATACAACCAACCATGGACCAATACAATTGACCTCGGATCTGTATCAAGGTCAATATGAAAGCACCATTTATTGACATAATAATAGTATTTAAGAAACGTCCCGCCTTTTCAGTGAATACTGCTTCTCAACGTGACCTAGTTTTTAAATAATTATCAGTTCAAACGTAGACATCATAACCATTGTGACTATACTCGGCAAGATCGGCCCTAAAATGTTTGTTAATTTTACCTTTAACATCTATTCAATATGTTTTTTTGTACGCACACATACAAACCCAAAGACATGACACAGTTTCAAACCTGGCACTGGCTAGTATGCATTAATGTATAAATATCTATATATTGTATGTATGTCGTATTTGACTACTACATACATAGGAATTAACCCACTGGCGCAGGGGATAATTAACTCCTTTCTGGCCTCACAAATTGTCTCATGCCGTTGCTGGGACATAAACCTGTGGCACTGAATCGCCTGCAACTAGCAGACTTGCCACGATACGTTATGGCAAAGCTAAACCTTATCAAATTTGATATAATGTTTATTTCCTAAAATGCCCGATGTATTTTAACGCAAGGACGTTTTTAAAAATAATTTTCACTTCAGAGTTTTTTTTAGCCGTAAACGTAAAAAAAAATATTTTCAAAAATGAGACAGCACTATGTTTTGGCGTGTTTGTTTCGCGAAAATATTCTATTAATCTTATAATGAATATCATAAATCGTATTAAAGGTCCCTGTCATGTGGTTTAATTAAAACAAGCTATGACGTTAGCCTTGAACTAGATAAACACGTAATTGTTTTTGCTATAAATAAATTACAGCATACACTTAACTGAAGGCAAACTATAAAGGCTTTCTAGTCTAAGGAAGTACATCTCATTCTTGTTACTTGATTTCAGGTGTACAAACACACTGAAACTAAAAACTGTTTTAAAACAAAAAACGATAACGTAAGCAATTTAAATATTTGTGACATAATACTTGAAGTGTCAGACTGAAGTGTTTTATTAAATGACCTACTCGTGATGGTGACACGATACACTTATAGCTGTAAACATGCCAAACATTTATTATCGTTGTAAATATAGCAAAGTATCAAGGAAACAACTTTGTACCGTGACATATAATAAATTACCTTAACTGTATTAGGTCGTGGAATGAATTAGATTTCTAATATTTATATTTCTTAAATTAAAAGTTTGTTTTGCTCCAACATTTACACATGAAAATTAATGGTAAAAGTTAAAATTTGTTTTGTTTAACGACACCACTAGAGTATTTTGATTTATGAGTCATCAGCTATAGGATGTTAAACATAATTTTAGACAGGAAACCCATTACATTTTCCCATTAATATATAGCAAAGGATACTTTATATGCACCATCCCACAAACAGGATAGCACATACCACGGCCTTTGATATACCAGTCGTGGTGCCCTGGCTGCAACGAGAAATAGCCCAAAGGGCCACCAACGACCGACCGCGCATCAGGCGAATGCTTTACCACTGGGCTATGTCCCACCACGGAAATTAATCAAGCATCACCAGAACTGTATTGCAGTCAAAAAGTCATCTAGATGCAATCGTCCGTGTCGACGTAGTTTGACCATTACATGGAAAGTTTTAGGTAGTACTAAACCAAATAACTTCCGGCTGGGTCAAAATTCGAGGTGCAACCAACTTTTGATAGAGAAGTTAACACCACACGTCCTGTGACTGGTGATAAATGTAAGTGTGTTGGTTGCAAAAAAATACTAGTTTCACAGTGGAACATTATTTCTGTCAATTGTTTATTCTGTTGATCATACAGTTGTTATTGTTTTGTTTTCAGTCTTTTTTTTTGGTTTGAATTTGCGATTTACTGATAAAAAACCCGTCAACTTTCAAATTTCACTTCTGACCCCAATCGTCCTTCAAGATCTTTGGTGGTCATAAAACCTACTGCAATACTGAACTACCGGTTGTAATGTTTGCCCAATTAATTCACTATTATCATATAACCATTCTCCACAGCTAATATACTTTACAATTTTGGCAATTATAAATTCTTATTAGAGTTCCCCTACTGTTTTGAAGAGTATATATTATGAAGGAGAGTGATGCTAGTATTGAGACTTGTGGCACACCATGAATAATGGGCTCATGTTTTCAGGATGCTAGTTGCATTATGTTACGTAATATGCTTGAAGCAATAATATATTGTATAATGTTTTAGCCCAAACTGAATGGTCCTCAGCTAATAAGGTTTCATCTAGATTTCATTAGTTAATTTCATGTAACTGTACACTGAGACATTGTTAAACAGCCATTCATTTCATTTCATTTCATTTCAACTTCGTGCTTATATCCAATTAAGGTTCAACAACGTTTTCCTGGGCACACACCTCAGCTATTTGGGCTGTCTGTCCAGGACAGTGTGTTAGTGGTTAATTGGTTAGTGGTTAGTGAGAGAGAGAGAAGAGGTTGTAGTGGCCATATACCTATTAGAATTGCGAACCCTGTACCTACCAGCCTTTTGGCCGATGGCTTAACCACGAAACCACCGAGGCCGGTAACAACCCTTTCCTTCCTATGCTGATAACCGCTGATTATATTGTTAAAGTTTGTTTTGTTTTACGACACCACTAGCGCACATTGATGTATTAATCATTGGCTATTGTATGTCACACATTTGATAATTCTGACATATAGTCTCAGACAAAAAACCCGCTTCATTTTTTTTCCATTAGTAGCAAGGGATCTTTTATATGCACAATCCCATAGACAGGATGACACATACCACGGCATTTGATATACCAGTCACGGTGCACTGGCTGGAACGAGAAATAGCCCCATGGGCCCACCGACGGGGATCGATCTAGACCGATCGCGCATCAAGCGAGCTTTTTACCACTGGGCTACATCCCATTGTATGAATATATTGTTCAAATCAAGTTCTCGTTTAATAGTAACAGGATAAAGTATTTGAAGAAAAAGGAATTACATGTCACAGCGTAACACACACAACTCATATTATATACACACAACTCATATTATATACATGTCACAGCGTAACACACACAACTCATGGATATGCATGTCAACAACAATAACAACAAGAACAAAAACAACACCACCACCACCACCACCACCACCACCACCAACAACAACCAACAATAACCAACAATAATAATAATAATAATCTACACAAATTCACAAAATTTCAAAACGAATGAATACTTATCTAAAGAGGATGAAGGAAAATATGAAACCACATGTCAAAGTCGAAATGCATGATCATTTCATTATTTACAATGATTATTCTACGAAGAAATAACGAACTCTCTGAATCGCGTCCAAGTAATGAAGTAGAAGAGCTTTTATCAATGAAATAACACCTCATTGAATGTAAAACATAATCGACTTTACATAGCTTAATTACTCTTTCCAATTATTACCATTATATTTAATAACAGTTATTCTACACTTAAACACACCCTTCAAAACAAAATAATAAAACAATTGGCGAACTTAACTAAACATGCCGAATGAATACATACGACAAGACGTCAAAGTCAAAATGAATGGACAATTAATTATTTACAATATTTATTCTATACTTAAAAAATAGTGAACTCTGTGAATCGCGTTCCACTTATAAACATGGCAAATATACCACACAAAAAATGCTTATTAATAATAAAAAATACCTCTGAATGTTTTATAATGTATTTACAGACAATGTATCATTCTTACCAATTATTTGTCTGAATGTTTACACATTAATTCATATATCTGAATAGAAGCAAACACTGATAATTAAATCGTCAGTACAAATCGTTACAGCATTTGGTATGTGTGTGTGTGGGGGGGGGGGGGGGGGGGGGTGAGACAGTAAACTATGTATAAATGCCAATAGCTAAATTAGAGTTTACGATTCAACAGAATGACGTAGACACCTCTGAAAGAAACTGTGGACGAAAACCATTTCTGAAGTGTCTAAGCAAGTTTCGTGCATATTGCTCAAGATGAACGGAGACAGAAAACATTTAAATTTGTTTGCTCTGTGCATTCTTTCTCTGTTGCCTGGTGTCGAAACGGGGATTCAGATTGCCAATAAGCCACTTGTGCAGGGCTACGATTGCGTCCGCGCTCCGATAGCGAAAGCCAGTTTCGATTCCTTTTTTGAGCGAACTGTCAAAGTGCCGACCGGCGTGGTTACTCGACCAAACCCGAAGCAGACTTCGGTAACTCCCGGAGAGACTTCGGAGGGCAATACTTCGTGTGCTGCAACTCCGGATATCGACGGGAGTAAGTCCCAGTACTTTACAAAAGCGTACGGCTTCTGGGATGGTTGTGTCGCCTAGATACAAGCCCGGGACCCCCACGGTGGCGGGTTCAAGGAAGTTATCCACAATAAGAGAAAGCGCCGGTATGCAAATTCTTTCGACTCTAATATTGCTGAATCTCCCACCGTGGGGGATTTTCTAAAACTAAAACCGTCACTCCACCCCCCGCCGCTAAACGTGTTAGAGCCAAACGGAGGGTGGAATTAGCTTCCACTAAAGGCAACACGAGTTTGCCTACAAAATTAGATTCTGTAGAGATGGAGGTGGACTCGTCCTCCCCCCCCCTCCCCCCTTGGGTCGAGTGCCCCGGGACCCCGGGGAAAGGTGGGGGAGGTGTCTGATTTTTACAGAAAAGTCAAGCCGACGAGAGAGGGTGGGGAAGCGAGCCAGGTGCGGCCACCTTCCACACCCACTACAAATGATGTCCCCTATCAAACTGTAACTAGAGGAGGGTTGACTCAACAGGGTAGAGCCAAGCCTCCCCCCTCTTCTCTTAGGAGGATAGTAAAAACTGATATGAGGGGAGTTCAGGGCATTGCACTGCTCCAATCTATCAGAACGGCCAACCCCAACATGTCCATCACCAATGCCACGGTATGGAACAATGGCTACTTGGACATCCTCTTCGCCCGCCCCCCCCCCCACCCACTCCCGGGACCGGGGTTATTCAGGTAAAGGGGGTGGAACATGTACTCCACCTCTATCAGGCAAAACCTGTTAAGTGCGCCAAATGCCACAGGTGGGGCCATACCCAGAAAAAATGTAGGTCCACACGGGAGCACCCCATTTGCTTTAGGGTGTGGGGCCGCCCACCCTAAAAGAACCCCCGATAGTCCGTGCACTAGACCAGTCTCTTGCGCTAACTGTAGGGGAGATCACTGCACTCACTTTAGGAGTGCCCTGATTACAGGAGAGCGGTCCGCCTTATGGCAAGAGTGGTTGCTCCGGTGTCTACTATGGGCAGTCAGGCCGGTGTCCCTCACCGTCCTGCCTTGGTAACTGGCGCATGGCAGACTACAACGACTGAGCCGCTGAATGTGGCTAATGCCACCCAGTCTACCAAATCTAAAACTTACGCCGGCGCTGCCTGTGGGGCAACAAAATCAAATTTCGAACAACCGATTACTGTGCTCGATTTGGTTAGGATTATTTCTGGCATTTTTCTGACCCGAGACATTCCAAAAGCCCCAATTAAAAAATTCTTTCTAGATGACATTGTAGTGGCGTCTAGAGATGCGTGCAGGGTCCTGAATGATCACCTGGACATTAAGATTAACTCAGCTGCCATTGAAACACGTAGTGTTTCATGGTATAAGGCCAGGGATCTTGTTGTTCTGGAGACGCGAGCTAACACTAGTGTGGATTAACTTTTTATAGTTTTCTCCAACTAGTACTGTTCCGTCCCCCATTATGTCGTTACATATTAATACTAAGTATAATATTGATATTAATAATAGTGGTGTTAACGGTGTTAACACCAATAATAATAAGAAGGTTGACCATCTAGGGCTTACCATTTTACAATGGAATGCCAGGAGCCTGCGCGCAAATGGACCCGAGCTTAAAAAATATTTACAATTTAATAAAGACAGATATTATTGCCATTCAGGAGTCATGGATTGCTAATGTTACAGATAAAATTAAACGTACTAAATTGTTCGTTGAATAAAAAATTTCAGGTTACACCGGACTCTTTTTTACGAATGACAATAGTACTGGGGGGGGGGGGGGGGGGCTACCTTTGTCAAAGATAGTATCTCCCACTCTCAAATTAAGATAACCAGGGGTCATACAGGAATCGAGGCGGTAGGAGTAACCATACATGCTAAATCTGGGGATATTAATATATTTAATTATTATGTACATCCTACTACTTCAGGTACTAAGTATAAATTAAATGATTTTCTGGCACCGATTGGTAACTATGATAAAAATTTTATTATTTTAGGGGATTTTAATTGTAAAAATAAATTATGGGGTTCTAAAGTTACCAATCTTCAAGGCCGTACTGTTGATACCTTTATTGAAAAATTAGGGTTAGTCTGTTTAAACGATGGAAGTAGTACCTTTCTTTCGGCCTCCTATCATACTTGGTCCTGTCTTGACATTACCTTGGTGTCGAGCACTCTGGCTGCAGGTTGTGAGTGGGAGGTCCGTGATGACCTGGGTAGTGACCACCTCCAATTAAAACCAAATACAATATCTCAGATTTATGGATTAATAAAACTAAATATAAATCTAAATGGAATTTTAGTAAAGCAAATTGGTCCCAGTTTGGGCGACTGTGTATCGAATTAGATCATGAGCAGATTAGAGATTTAAATATTGATAAATTTAATAATAATTTAACTAAAGCTATTATTAATATTGCCAAGCAATCTGTTCCGGTCTTTTCCTTTAAAAATAACCATAACCCAGTCCCTTGGTGGACTGAGGAACTTACTAAACTAAAGAAATCCAGAAATAAATGTAGAAACATTTTGCGGAAAGCTAATACTGAGGAAAATATTAATAATTTTAAGGACAGTAAATATAAACTTAAACTCAGTATTAGTAAAACTAGACAAGCCTCATGGACTCAGTTTTGTGGTTCGCTTAACAGGAACTCTAATGTTAAAGAGGTGTGGTCAAAGATCAAAAGGGTGAAAGGGAAGCCATCTAATATTAAAACAATTCTTAAAAATAATGTTAATTGTAAAACTAACCAGGATAAAGCTAATATCTTAGGAGCTGCTTTTAGAAATAATTCTTCCACTAATAATTATAATAAAGAATTTCAAGATAGGAAAATTACTATTGAAAAGAATAGTCCGATCCCTTATGAACCCTGCTCCTTGAAGGATGACCTACCGTATAATGCACCATTTAGATTCCAAGAACTTCTTAGTGCTTTTGGTGGCCGAAAGGCCACGGCTCCTGGTTCTGATAATTTTAGTTATATTTTTCTGAAAAATATGCCCACCAAAACTCTATAATTATTCTTGGAATTGTTTAATTTAATATGGAGTGAGGGATACCTGCCACTTGAGTGGAAACACGCAGAAGTGTTTGCACTCCCCAAGGTGGGTAAGGATCTCTCCCTCCCTACTAATTATAGACCAATTTCATTAACATCAAGCGTCTGCAAGACCATGGAATCTATGGTAAACACTCGCCTTATCCACTTTCTGGAGGTAAATAGTTTGTTGTCTACCTTCCAGAGTGGTTTTAGGAAACATCACTCCACCACCGACCATATTGTACGTCTTCAAACCGAGGTAAAGGATGCCATTCGGAATGGACACAAAGTTGGTGGAGTGTTTGTGGATATAGAAAAAGCTTATGACATGGTCTGGCGAAGCGGTTTGTTAATGAAAGCGTATAAAATGGGGGTAAAAGGTGCAATGTTCACTTTTATTTCACAATTTTTAATGCAGAGAACATTTGCAGTTAATGTTAATGGTTTTTTCTCCCCAATCTTTACATTGGAAAACGGTATCCCACAAGGCTCAGTGATAGCACCCACCCTGTTTGCGATTTTTATTAATGACTTGGCCGAGGTGCTTATCACAAAAAAACAAAAGTATTACATCTAAGGTAAGTATCGGTCTCTTTGCAGACGATACAGCCTTCTGGAGAATCTCAAATAATTATGAGGACCTTCAAAAAGATCTCCAGGTAGATGTTAATAACATAGCCCTATGGTCCAGAGCTTGGGGTGTTACCATTTCCATAGCAAAAACTAAAAGTATCATCTTTCATAAGAAAAGGCAGTTTAAATCGATTTGTGACCTTAAACTAAAATTTAACGAAGTGATCATTAATCATGTGCAATCAGTCAAATTTCTTGGAATAATCTTTTATCACAATCTTAGTTTTGGGGAGCACATTACTGAGGTGACTGGTAACTGTACTATATACCTTAATTTATTAAGGGTACTATCAGGCACACCATGGGGCGCAGATCGAAAAACTCTGCTTATGATCTTTGAAGCAGTCATTGTGTCGAGACTGCAATATGGCGCACAGGCCTTTGGCTGTGCTAGCCAGACCCAGCTCAGGAAACTTGATAGCGTATATGGTAGGGCTCTCAAAATTATAGTTGGGGGTGCTATCTGTACGCCATATGATAGTGTTCTTGTTGAGCTGGGAGTAATGCCATTAGCCCTTAGGAGGATCAGGCAAGGTTTAAAATATATCAACAAAATACGTAGTCTGGTGCCTGATTCTCCTTCAACCAACTTAAACCTGTACTAATTAAAAATATTAACAGAGATAGGGACATATCTGTTATTTCATATCTTAATAAGTTTGCTAATGACTTTGGGATAGTCGGCCTTCCATTGGTTAGTTTGGGGATTAACCCGACTTTCCCGTGGCAGGCGGGCTGCCCCAGGGTTCATTACCACGTCAGGGAAAATATTATTAAAACAGAAAATCTCAATTTCAAGAAAATAATTTTTCAGGCAGTGGTTGGGGAATTCTACCCGGATGTGGTTCAGATATACACAGACGGGTCGAAGGACCCAATCACTGGTAAAACAGGGATGGCCTTTATTGTTAAAAATAGCAATAAAAACCCGATAGTTATTAGGGCTAGGCTGTCGGATAATATATCAGTTTATACCACCGAACTCATGGCCATACTGTATTCCCTGAAGTGGGTTGAAAGATATCATAATTATAATGGCCCTAGCAGATATGTTCTTTTCTCTGACAGTCTCAGTTCCTTGCAGGCAATCAATGGCGCCCATAGTGTCAGACCCGAAATTATTTCTAAAATTGTCAAAAGCTATAATAAATTGTTGGATAAAGGAATTGAGCTAGCCATGGAATGGGTCCCAGCTCATATTGGAATAACTGGTAATGAGTTGGCCGATGCGACGGCTAAAAGGGGTTTGCTGGACCCAGTAGTCAGTGTACCAGTGGAACATAACTTTAATGAAATAAACTCAATAGCTGACCCACACTTTGGTAACCTGTGGCAGACCGAATGGAACCACAGAGCCAGAGTGTGGCATTCTTATATTAAACCAAGGGCGACCACCCCTGGACCAGTTTCATTTAATGTCAAGGCAACTAAAATTATTGCAAGATTACGTATGGGTGTCTCTTCGGGATTAAACGATATCAGATTTAAAATTAAGAAAATTAATTCACCCAACTGTGTTAATTGTAAAGTTGTTGATAGTGTTAACCACTATCTTCTTGAATGCACTAAATATACTAAATTCAGAAGTAAATTGGTAAATTTCTTTAATGTAAACAATATAAAGTTTAATGCATTTAATGTATTAAACCCATCTAAAGAACATAAAATGACAATCGACAGGTTAGTGGTCGCCTTTGTTTATCAAACTAAAATATATATATAAATGTTTAATATAGATTGGGCAGCGCCTATCGCTGGTAGGGGTGGGGGGCGGCCGCCGCTAAGGCATTGTTAGATTGGTGCAAAGACGGCCGCCTGCCGCCATGCTGGACGTGTATGATGCTGCTCTTTTCCTTGCGATGGTTGCTCTTGGGCGTGTCAGTACTGCTCTTTAAACTTTAGTTGCCTCTTCTCCCTTAGGGATTTGGAAGGACGTTGACCGCCCCTTCGCTCCACTTTTCAGAATCCTCCGTGTCTTTGTCGCGCCTGGCAGGCTTTGGAGTAGGCGTTTCATTTTATTTTAAACATGTACCGAATTTTAAACTGTATATACTTTTATATATAATTATTTTTATAATGTCTATATTATTATGTATGGTTGGTGATGGATGAATGTTTTATTACTCCGAGCTGATAGTTGGGGGTGCGTTATCTGGCAGTAACTACCCCCCTTCTCGCCGGTCAAATATTGCATAAATCGTTTCAATTTTTAGTTTGGTGTTTATTTTTAAAAATTAAATAGGTTACTAACGTGCTCTTTTAAATATGTGTTTTTTATGATAAGTTATTTATGTTTTTAACCTCTTTTTATAATAGGAAATAGGAATTTAATAGGGCGATGCAACATGGTTCTATACCATACTTGTATGCGCTAGGTTTCTAAATTAAAGTGGTGCCAGCGTCTGATGAATGGCATAACGTTCTGTTTCTCCAGGATTATAGAGAGGCGCCCCTGGACTTGGAATCGCCAGGATACGTTTTTATATTGCCAGACTCACCAGACGCTTAACTTTCCCTGTTTAAATACTTTTTTTTATTTTTTATTTTTTATTTTTTTTAATTATTATTATTATTATGTTTTTTTCTTCTCTGGTAGAATCGTTGGCCCTTGGGCCTAATTTTTGATGGGGGCACCGAGACTGGAGGGCACGACGGTTGGGTTGGCTGGGTGGGGGGGTGCTGGGTGGGTGGGAGATACTCCACCGGAAGATGGTTAGAGCGGTAGGCGTAGGCGGTTTTGGTCGTAAGAGTTGTTAGGTTTGTTCGGGGGACTGCCCCCCCCCCCCCCCCCCCGGAACCTTCCCCGGTTTCGGCCACACCGAAGTCCCCAATACGATGGGTGCCCCTAAGGATGGGGGCACCGAGACTGGAGGGCACGACGGTTGGGTTGACCGGGGGGGGGGGGGTGCTGGGGGGGATACTCCACCGGAAGATGGTTAGAGCGGTAGGCGTAGGCGGTTTTGGCCGTAAGGGGTGTTAGATTTGTCCGGGGGACTGCTCCTCTCCCCCCCCCCCCCCCCGGAGCCTTCCCCGGTTTCGGCCACACCAAAGTCCCCAATACGATGGGTGCCCCTAAGTAAAACATATTTCCCTATTAAAAAGGGCTAATTAATATATATAAAAAAAACATTTTAAAATATATTTATATTTAGGACTGCCCGATCTAAATTTGCGTTACAAATTGTTAGTTGTTTGCTGTATATTAAATATTGTTTGGGAAAATAACGCACAAAATTATTTATTGTAAAGTCCTTTTTCCCTGTTTGTTTAAATATCAAAATTGCCCCAGTAATTGTTCTGTCCCAGGTTGGACTACTGGCATCCGGTGGCCGAACCTGGGATAGACATGCTCGAAACCTTCGTGGTATAGGAGCATGTAAATATTTTATTGATTGACAGGCTGTTTCCAAGACACGTGGGTGACGCCATCACTTTCCATGACTAAAGAGCCTATAAGATGCCCATTAACAGATGGATCCGTCAATGAAATCACTGGAGTGCCAATAACTCTCTCTTCTGTTTCGAACTACGTGACGAGGTTATGACAGTTGTGTTTTGTGTAGGAGTCGATTTTTGTGATAATACTGTTATAATTAACAGCCACACACCAGATCCAAATGGTCGTTGGGGGAAACGGTTGAAAGTCGAATCTTTTCCATTTCAATTGGGAAAGCAGTTTAACATCACCATCGCCGTCAACCCAATAGGGAACGAAACTGAAGTGGATGGAAAAGAACTCCCATCGTTCGCTCATCGGTATTCACCAAATGATATTCGTTATTTCAGCTTCAAATATGGCGGTATTGACCTCGTTAGCGTCAAATTCTTTCACAACACTAGTAAGTAGGTGGTTATGCTGTTCATAAATAAAATCCAAGGTTTCATTTACAATGAGCGAAAGTGTTGACTTGGATCTTCCAAATACTGGCTCGAGGTCGGCCAGTCTATTGGGGTATACCAGTCTACGCAAAAGAGTACACAGTGCGTCTGCCCCGTCGCAAACACAACGATTCTGGTACACCATCTTTTCTGGCAAATTCAAGGCTGCTGTCAGTCGATGAATACTGTCCTTATCGAATCTAAACAAGTTACGTGATTGTTCATCTGTAATATTGTCAAATCGGAATCTCGAAAACCAGATTTTGCGAGTAAGCTAAAAAAACATTAGATCGTCATCGTTGTTTTCTAACGCCATCTCGAACACGTCTGACAATGCCGCCATCTTTAAGTCACTGACAGTACCGATCTGCGAAACTAGCTAAACGGTTACTACTAACTGTTACGGATACGATTAGCTAACCGTATCCGTAACAATAACGGTTTGTTGCGAAACCTCTGTTGTGAAAGAATTTGACAGCAGTTGAGACCTTTCAATGTATTCCTTAGCTGTTCCGGAACTGCAAGAAAAACCATAGATTATAGACGGCACCATATCGATTTGTAGTATCACCGATTTTACTTAATTCATATTAATAATTAGATTCAACAAAATTACTAAATAGGGAATATAATTATTAACCTGTAACGGACATGAAGTGGATCGAAACATTGAATCCCCTCGACGGACCTATTCTCTTGTTGGTTCCCCCACCCCGTCCCAACCAATCAAAGGCCGTGGTATGTGCCGTCCTGTCTGTGAGAAGGAAGGACATGTTTTATTTAATGACGCACTCATCACATTTTATTTACGGTTATATGGCGTCGGATATATGGTTAAAGACCACACAGATATTGAGAGAGGAAACACGCTATCGCCACTTCATGGGCTACTCTTTTCGATTAGCAGCAAGGGATATTTTATATGCACCATCCCACAGACAGGATAACACATACCACGGCCTTTGATATACATCGTGGTGTACTGGCTGGAGCGAGAAATATGTTTGTGGGAAAGTACATATGAAAGATACCTTGCTGATAATGGAAAGCTGTGGCGAAATTTCTCTGAAGAGTAAGAGGCAAAATGACCAAATGTTTGACATCCAGTAACCGATTATTAATAGATCATTGTACTCTAGTGGTGTTGTTAAACGAAGCAATCATTATTTAAACTCTTTTGCAAAATAGTTTCTGGTAATTGTCATATTTTTTATTTTTTTTAGTAGATCAACAAAAACATGTTTGACGGTTATTTTGTGATATTTTGTATCACAAGTGGGTATAATTTTCATTTCATGTTTGTGTTTCAAATGCAGTTAATGACCTGCTTGTGTAAGATATCACACTAATAACCATTCACATATGTTTAACAGTTAAAATGGGATATGTAGTATTCCAAGTGGATGTAATTTTCATTTCATCTTTCTATATCAAATGCCTTTAATGGTCTGCTTGAATCACAGATAATCACAGACAATCACAGACATGTGAAGTAACATCCGATTAATAACTGGGTGCCACGGTTTCTTTGACTCGGTCATACAGACGTCGTACGAAACGCTTATTCTCTGACAGGAATAATTCCCCGATTCTTCGTCGGTTCTTGAAATCTCTTTCCAGTCATGTCTGTGAAATTAGTGCAAGACAAAATGGCCGAATCATCGACCTGAAAAGAAACAGAAAGTGAAATTCTATGATAATTTTCATAACTTTTGTGCGTGAATTTACAAACAAAATGCTACAAAAGAATATTACACGAATCAGTGTCCATTGTAGACTAATCTTTAATTAAGAATAGGTCTAAGTTGGCTCATCAAAATTAACAAAATCAGGGTCGTACCGTGGTCTGAACCTGGGGTGAGGATTTCGATTATGAAACTAGCGAACCCTTTTCTTTACATTTCCCCTAGACCTACGCCCCTGAAGACACCCCATTCTACATTACAGGCTGGTCTAGGTGGTATATTGGTTAGACCATTGGACGTATTGCTGGTAGGTATTGAGTTAGCACTCCGATACAAGCTCCCACCCACAGTGAGTTTTAACGACGCATTGGACTCATTTATTCTTTCGTTTATAGTTATTTTTGTGCTTATATCCAATTAGGTTGCAGTACGCTATCCTGGACACACACACCTCAGCTATCTGTACTGTCTGTCCAGCACTATATATTAGTCGTTAGTGAAAGGTCAGGTTAGTTGCCTCACACCTACCAACTGAGTCGTTAAACTCTGGGTGGGAACCGGTACCTAGATGCGAACCCAGTACCTACCAGCCTTGCCGGTATACATTTGCATTATTTGTTATCCCTTTTTTATATTGCTCAATTTAACTCGGTTACTCCGGCTCCCTTTAAGACTGACCCCGAAGCGGAAGTACTGACCACGTGCACCCTGGTTCCGGTGGGGTGGTGGTGCTGTATGAGGGAGTTGTTGGAGAGGAGGTTGAAGGCGCTGATCAGAACCCACCTCCTCTTGTCGCTTGTGTTGGCGCTGCTCGTGTGCAGAACGTTGCTGTGGAAGAACACCGCGTCGCCTGTACAAATAGCAACAACTTTCGTAACTTACATAAACAGAATCAATCCTAGACAGACTCATCTATAGGCGCACGGGCTCCCATTTGTGCGGGGGGAGCAGGCTGGCTTTTGCCCGTATTAAACGATAATGCCTGAATCTGGATAACAACATTTATTCATATTTGGATTACTACCAAACAATTACATAGCGTTGCAAACGAATCACTACGCATTTTTACATGGATTACAACTCGTTTTGAGGGTAGAGTGATTGAAATACTTGGTAAAAAGGTCTCAGATTAGCACATTTTGCACGAATATCTGCATCATTTTTGCACGAAGTTGAGGTTTTGCTCCCGTCTCGTACGCTTCTGGACAGACCTCGCCCTTTAAGGCGAGCTACATATTACCCTGGCTCACCATCACACTAGTTCAAGGAGAGTAATTGTTAGCTCCCCTTAGCAAGTGAATTTTAAAATAAATAGTCCTAACTTATACTTATAAATATCTGACATGTCTAGATATCCAATTAAGGTCCAATGTGGTAAATTTGGCTCTATAGTTATATACAGTAATTGTGTGGAGTTGTGTGGAATTGTTTGGTTTGTTTAACGAGAGCACATTGATTTATTAATCATCAGCTATTAGATGTCAAACATTTGGTAATTTTGACATATAGTCTTAGAGAAGAAACCCGCTTCTTTTTTCCATTAGTAACAAGGGATATTTCATATGCACCATCCCACAGACAGAATAGCACATACCACGGCATTTGATATACCAGTCGTGGAGCGCTGGCTGGAATGAGAAATAGCCCAATGGGTCCACCGACAGGGGTCGATCCCAAATCTACCACGCATCAAGCGAGCACTTTACCACTGAGCCCCCCCCCCCCCCCCCCCCGTGTATGAAATGTATAGACACTGTTCCTAAAAATATGTGTCACGGTGACCCACCAACAGGTGATAGTGGGACGTAACCTAGTGGTGAAAGCGCTCGCTTGATGCACGGTCGGTTTGGGATCGATCCCCATCAGTGGGCCCATTGGGCTATTTCTTGTTCCAGCTAGTGCACCACGACTGGTATATCAAAGACCATGGTATGTGATATTATCCTTGTCTGTGGTAAGATGCATATAAAAGATCTCTTACTGCATTTGGAAAAATGTAGCGGGTTTCCTCTGATGACTACGTGTCAGAATTACCAAATGTTTGACATCCATGATTACTTAATCAATGTTCTCCAGTGGAGTCGTTAAATAAAACAAACGTAAACTTACCACTGAGCTACGTACCGCCCCCTTTGTACAGAATAGATTGACAATGTTCCTACAAATATTGTACATGGTGAGCTGTAGGATGTATACACGAAGAAATAGGAAGAAGAAGAAGGAAATGTTTTATTTAACGATGCACTCAACACATTTTATTTACGGTTATATGGCGTCATACATATGGTTAAAGACCACACAGATATTGAGAGAGGAACCCCGCTGTCGCCACTTCATGGGCTACTTTTTTCGATTAGCAGCAAGGGATCCTTTATATGCACCATCCCACAGGGTAGTACATACCACGGCCTTTGATATACCAGTCGTGGTGCACTGACTGGAACGAGAAATAGCCCAATGGGCCCACCGACAGGGATCGATCCCAGACCGACCGCGCATCGAGCGAGCGCTTTACCACTGGACTACGTCTCGCCCCTACGAAGAAATAAGCTACCCGCACGTCTCAGCCAGTAATGTGGGTGCAGTTTTGTACTACCACTAGGCCTACAGGGCACCATCCCCCGCACCCCCCCCACCCCCGACTAGCCACTAGTTACAACAATCTTCATTCATTTCTAATTATTTTCGTGTTTATATTCAATTAATGTTCAAGTACGCTGTCCTGGCACACACCTTAGCGATCTGGGCTGTCTGTCTAGGACAGTGGGAAAGTTGTTAGTGGTTTGTGGTTAGTGAGAGAGAAGTGAGTGTAGTGGTCTTACATCTACCCATTGAGTTGTTAAAATTCGCTCTGGGTGGGAGCCAGTACCGGGCTGCGAACGCTGTACCTACCAGCCTTAATAAACATCGATCTATTGTAGTCTGTTGTTGGCAATAAAATGTGCTTTATTAATGGGAAACAACTCCGGTGTAACAAAGCATCTGTCTAACTGTTCGTGTATTATGCTTAGATACATTTTATTTTGCAAAAAACTTATACAATTTGTGGGCATACATATTTATAAAAAAAATTATATGCTGTGCACATTGCTAGGAATGGTAAGTAGCAACGGATTACAATCGATAAAAGTCAATAATAAATGGGTAATACATGCATAGTAATAATATACAATATACTAACACGTCATGTATCAACGTTGTCTGGTATATGCGTGGTAGCAGTTGTCAGGTACTTACACAGTTTAATTAGCTGTTGTGAATTGTCGCTAGACAGTAGTTGCGTTAATTTAAATGTTGATGGTTTATTGTAATAATAAGGTTTAATATATTTATGTTTTATGTTACTGTAGAAAGGACACACTGGAACAAAGTGATATTCGTCTTCTACTACATTCATATTGCATAGTGTACACATTATATTATTCCTGTCAATATTGTGGTATCTGCCCGTTTCTATAAAGAGATTATGGGAAGATATTCTATATTTACTCAAAATATGTTCGTATTTCAGGGCAATAGGTTTCTGAAGGTAAGGTTATAGGCAATAATTATTAACAACGAATTTGTATAACAGACATTTTGGAAAATTGCTAAATACAGCAAACCGGCCTCGGTGGTGTCATGGTTAAGCCATCGGACATAAGGCTGGTAGGTACAGGGTTCGCAGCCTGGTACCGGCTCACATCGAGAGCGAGTTTTAACGACTCAATGGGTAGGCGTAACACCACTACACCCTCTTCTATCTCACTAACCACTAACCCACTGTCCTGGACAGACAGCCCAGATAACTGAGGTGTGTGCCCAGGACAGCGTGCTTGAACCTTAATTGGATATAAGCACAAAAATAAATTGAAAAGAAATGAGAAATTAATACAGCAAACATGAATAAATTGATCTGTCATTCTCTGTTTGAATAGTGATATAAAAGTATTGCAATTTTCTACACTTTGATAATACCATATGTGACCAAAAGTATTGCAATTTTCTACACTTTGATAATACCATATGTGACCAAAACCATGTCTAAAGATATCGAAACTCACCAGGATCAAGCTCTACATAGATAAGTGGACATTTCAGTTTAATAAGCTCCACCCTCTCAAGGTCAGCTCCCGTTTGACCACCCACCATCATGTGGTCCACACGGCCACATTTATGTGAACCCACCAGTACCTGGAATAATACGGTATTGACTGATTAAAGTCAGAACACGCGTAAACAAACTGGAGAAACTATTTTGGTCAAGAGTGCAGTAGCAGGAAGTTTAAAATAAAAGGAAAGACGTTTATAAATAGTATAGCAATAATATATTTAAACTGAAAATAGAATTCGTGTTTTGAAACAGACATAATAACAAACTTTTGTCAGAAAACGATCCTGGGTTTACGTATATATACATATAAAAACACAATCCCCCACAAAACAAACAAACAAACAAACACGGTCTGTGTGCGTGTGTATTTATGTCGGTGTGGCATATAGATGCAGACATGATGATCATGTGTATTAAATCTCTAATGATATTATTAGTTGTTATGTTTGTTTTTAATGAGAAAACATACCCCTAATCAGTGTATCACTGTTGCAATAAAGGCTGTATTGTATAGCATTGTATTCAGTGCGATCTCTCTCTCTCTCTCTCTCTCTCTCTCTCTCTCTCTCTCTCTCTCTCTCTCTCCCTCACTCACTCACTCTCCCACTCTCCTCCCTCTCTCTGTCTCTCCCCTCTCCTCCCTCCCCTCCCTCCTCGTGCTCTCTCTCTCTCTCCTCTCCTCTCTCTCCTCTCTCCCTCTCTCCTCTCTCTCTCTCCCCCCTCCACTCTCTCTCTCTCTCCTCCCTCTCTCTCCTCCCTCCCTCTCCTCCCTGCCTCTCCCTCCCTCCCTCTCTCTCTCTCTCTCTCTCTCTCTCTCTCTCTCTCTCTCTCTCTCTCTCTCTCTCTCTCTCTCTCTCTCTCTCTCTCTCTCTCTCTCTCTCTCTGTCTCTGTCTGTGTGTGTGTGTCTGTCGATATGATTGGCCCATCCTCGCCAAAACGTGTATTAGCTATCATGTTTTTATCTCGGTTGAGTCGATACGTTTGAGTCGATATTACGTTTTGTAGATATAGTTTTGGGTCCCAACGTAGACTGTTATATGGGAAAATGTCTCTATTTGTCGATATTAATATTATGTTAAAACAAATAAAATATTTAAAAAGGTAGACATGATTTGAGCGATCTGAAATCAATACCGTACTGGTATTGTGGGCATGTAACCAACTATCAAATACAATATGGGTTGCCCCCCCCCCCCCCCGCCCCAATATAAAATATAAAATCCTGGCTACGCCAGTGGGGGAGACTGACAGTTGTGTTCTCTTGGACACTATGCATTCTGTCTCTTTCTTCAGTATTTGTCACCCCCTCTGCCTCTGTGGCTCATTCTTTGACTCCATCTGTGTCTGTCCTCAGTCTCTGTCCGTCTCTGTGTCTATCTCTCTCTCCTAAAAGGGGTGGACTAGCCCAGATGCGCGATCGGTTTTGGATCGATCCCCGTCGGTGGGTGCATATGGTTACTTCTCGTTCCAGACAGTGCACTACGAATGGTATATCAAAGGCCGTGGTATGTGCTATCCTGTCTGCGGGATGGTGCATATAAAATATCCCTTGCTACTAATGGATTTCCTCTCTAAGCCTATGTCGAAATTACCAAATGTTTGACATCCAATAGCCATTGATTAATAAATCAATGTGCTCTAGTGGTGTCGTTAAACTCTCCCCTAAAATAGAGTTATTACACATTCAACAGTAATACTTGCTGGCTGTACCTGTGAGTCGATTAAAGGAAACCCTACACGGTTACATTGTGTAAGACACTTCTCGTACCTCCAGACAGCCGTTATCCTTGAGGCACGGGTCGATCGCGATCAGCACGGATAACATGTCGGGTTTCACAAAACCGTTCTTGTACCAGTATCTGTGGAAACACAATCATTACTTCAAGTAGTTTACAGCAGCATGTAACATGCGGGCTTCTGTTAATCTAATGTGCATACAGATGTAACACAGATGCACTTTTAAGGAGCTTATGAGCAATAAATTTAAGCCACAATTTAGGTGAACCTAGAACAAATTGCAACAGAAAGGGTTTTTATTTTGTTTATTTTATATTGTTAACATGACCTCACTGAACATTATGTCCAAAAACTACCCAAATCTTAAAACGGGAAAGGTGCTAATTAGCATAAATCCAATATGCCCGCCAACACCAACTTTGATACCCATGGGTTGCTTTTAGATCCTATAAATCTGTTATGAATAGATAGAAATATGATACCAAAGAATCAAAATATCTTGTTAAAAATATAGTATGACGCCTCTATGAAGACATGACTCAAATATGACGCCATATTGTGTCAACGACTCAAAATGGCTCATATTTAAGATAAAAACGTATAGTTTTCAACAGATAGAGAGATAGAGAGATCCGACCCCTAAAATCCTCAACCCTGCACAATTTACTGCAAACGCGCCTCCTTTCCCATTGGAACACAAATGCCACGGTAATTGATATACCAGTTACCGGTTGGAACAAGATAAAAACATGACAGTAAACTACAGGCGATCGCTCTGCCAATAAACTATTTCTCTACCGGAAAACGAGCTACTTGATAGTTATACAATAATAGAATCATAATGGGAAGATAACTGACAAATCATGTAAAAGTACTGGTTATCAACAGAACAGCACTTACCCATAATCTTGGTGCCAGACAAACTTGCCTCCAGTTTTGGCTTCCTTCATGATGAGTTTCGAGTGATAATGGGCCACATCGCCACTCAGTAACTGAAACAAATTTCAGATTTAGTTTTTATTAAAGTTGTAAGCTCAGTATATTTTGTTTTTATTAGAGTTGTACCCTCAGTATATTTTGCTAATACAAAATACAAACACAACAACCGTTTTAATACACTCGCAAATCTTCACATTCAATAGGGCTGCCTTGGAATAATAGCACAAAACTCTATCCACCATTACCCATATACGTCTATACCGTAGTGGTTTAATGCGTTGCTATTTAAAACTGTAACATAGATGGTAATAATGTATTTACACGTTACACCGTGGAATAATATAATGTCTTGAAAATTATATGACTGGTGTTATAATTATACTTTCAACATTAGCGTCTTGCATTGTCTGCAGTTGCTAAACTGACCTCGATATACACAGAAACTTTTAATTGTAAAAATTAATTTGGCTCTGACTGACGTTTTACCGATCTTTCTTGAACACAATTCTAGTTTCATTTTAACTACAGAAAATATTTACTGAACCAAAACTAGGAATGATCAAGTTGGGATAATTTTGGACTTGGACTTCAAGATGATTTACTGTGCACGTTCAGAGCATGCTGTGGTAGAACACGCCTGTCGTGGACCCATGCTCTGACGTGAGCCACTTCTTCCGTCCAGAACGGGGAATAACATGGGTTTTTTCCTTTCCACCTCGACATTTTATTTTATTTTATTTTTATTATTTGACATTGACTTGGTAAGTATAAGAAAATCATCCCCTGACCTGTCTATTCAGTGCACGTGTCCTCACAATGTTTGTAGATTTCAGGGCCGTAGCTAGGATTTTTTGTTGGGGGTGGGGGGCAACTGAGTAGTTAATAGTCTAAAACTCCTTAAACAGTTAAGAAGAGAATTTTCTTTAAGTTTCTATAATGCTTTCCGGATTTTTTCGGAGGGGTGGGGGGCAAGTGTCCCCCCCTTGCCCCCCCCCCCCCCCAAGTTACGGCCCTGGATTTACCATCCAAACTAGGCCTGTGTGGGCGAAGAGGGAGGAAGAAGTAAATGTTTTATTTAACGACGCACTCGACACATTTTAATTTCAATTAAATAACGTCAGAACCTGTGTAGGCGAATTTACAAAGTTCGTCTGTCATTAGGATAATATACTGAAACACAATGAAAACGCAAAACAGATATTTTTCAATATTTTGTTGTGATTAATGAAAAATATATTTATTGGACTTAAAATAACAATTTATGAGAGGAAGCCATTGATTGGTACTTTTGTCTGGGTTTTAATCCTGGTTTTGTTCTCGTTACACATACAATAGCAGAAACACACAAAATGGTGTGAAATGCGTTCATTACATGCTCAATCATGCTGCATGCAATGCACGTGAAATGCCAGTATGTGGACACATAAAAGTCACGTAACAGTGTCATATTCCTCGTCACATTAAGAATGCCACGAGCGAGCGTTGGGCATGGTTCAAGGGGGTTCAAGGGTTGAACGTCATCAACAGACCGGAAGTGTCCGTGATCGACCTCGACCATGTGGGATGAGTTAGGACGTCGTGTACGTCACCGCCAGCCACCACCGCGTAACGTCGCTGAGCTTGCACAGGCGTTGCAGGAGGAGTGGAGGAACATTCCTGTGGCTTATTTGAGATGTTTGTGCCAATCCTTTCCCCGTCGTCTTCACGCATACTCACGGGCCAATATTGGACACACCAGATACTGACCTTGATATGGGGGGGGGGGGGGATATATGGGGGGTTGAACTTTTCGATTACGAATGCAACTCGATTACTGATGATAACTGGCCATGTTTCCATGTGAATGTATCTCATGAATACCAGTCATTAATGTCAAATTACATTATCCATCAATTCATTAATAGTTTGTCGTTATTTGCAATGAAAAGTAGTTTTCTGCGTTTTCATTGTGTGTCAGTATATATGCATGTACAATATTATGATGCTCCGCTTGTTTGGCAAAAGGGATCTAGCTCAGTCGGTAGAGCGCTCACACGAGATTCTTGAATTGTTTAACTCGAGCCCCTCAACGGGCACATTGTGTTTTCTCCATCCCAACCACTGCTCTATGAATGGTACATGAAAGACAGTGGTATGTGCTGTCCATGTTTTTAAAGTATGCATATAAAAGATCGCTTACTAGTAATGCAACAAATGTGGCGGGTTCGAACTTTCTCTTAAAAATTACCTGTCAGAATTACAACATTTTTAACACCCAACAGTCGAAGATTAATTAATCACTGTTCACTAGTGGTGTCGTTAAACAAGGCAAGCTTGTTTTAAGTTTTTAATACTGAGAGACAAATACCTTTTCCACTGTTCTCACAACTCTGGTGCTTCTGGCAACCATACCAGTGATATCGTTACCAGGGAGACTCCATATGCATTGACGACTTATTTTATCTTCCCCGTCGGAGAGCTGAAAATGCATTAAACACAATATGTTTTATACATTAAATGCTCGGAGAAAATTACTGGAAATAGCTGTAGCACTTTACAAAAGCCACGACGTCATTCATAATAGTCGAAAACTTCAAATAGCAATATCAAGTACATTTGCATTTAAAGTAATGAATCTTTAATTAGGTTAGTGTGTAATATGCAACAACTGTTGTACATACAATATTCGTTCATTTTGTAATAAAACTATCAGGGGCGTAGGCTAGGGGGGTTCGGGGGTTTCGGACGAACCCACCCCGCTGAAGCAAATGGTCCGCTTTCAGAACTAAAGCATACAGGTTTATACATATGGAGTTTCTGGTGGTGCAAAAACAAAATAGAAAAAGGTCCACTTGGTTCATATTCGAACCCCCCAGGTCCAGATCACGCTACGCCCCTGACTATCTTATTTTATCTTTTGTGATTTGTTTTGTGTGCCTTACGACTTGTATATCAAAGTCCGTAGTATGTGTTTTTCTGCCTGTGAGAAAGTGCTTATAACAGACCTCTAACTTCTAATGGAGAAATGTAGCGGGTTTCCTTAAAGATTTTATGTCAAATTTACCAAATGTCTAACATCCAATAGCTAATGATTAATAAATCAATGTGCTCTAGTAGTGTCGCTAATCAAAAACAAATTTTTATTTGATTGAAACGAGACGTTTAACTTCCGAGACGTTTAGCATTTGGAGACGTTTTATACTTGGGACGTGAATTGCTGTATACTGCGAATTTCGCAATAAAAACGATAGTTTCATGATGCAACATGTGTATCAACACAACAAATCCAGAGCATACAGTCACGGTTCTAACACTTTTTATTGTTAGCCGTAAAAAAAAAAAAAAACCATTTGTTGGGTGTGGTGGTTAAGCCATTAGAATTAAGGCTGGTAGGTTCCTGGTTCACATCCCGGCATCAACTTTTACCCAGTGTCAGCTTTATCAAGTCATTGGGTTGGTGCAAACCTACCACTACATCGTCTCTCTCAGCGGCTTTCACACACAACGTAAATAACTGAAGATGTGTGCCCAGGGCATCGTACTTGAATCGTAAATGAACACAAGCACGGAAATAAGTCAAACTGAAATAAAATTGTAAGAATATTAATTAATAAATGTAAACTTAGCATGTCACGGGGATCCTATAATACCCGTAACTGAATAAAACACGATTATCCAAATATCTCTCCTAACTGTATATCTATTAGATCTCTCTGTATCGGGCAGTCCAATACCCGAGTGGCTCGTCTCTAGGTAATCAGAGATAAGATCTTATATAAATATATATAGCACGTTTAGTGCACTAGAAAACACAACAAAACACAATACACCTTGGAATCTGTATTAACCTTACGCTGACAAATATATAGCCGCAGTTAATTACTTACAACAACAATAATAATAACAACCCGGAACTAATCACTTAATTAGTTAATCACTAGGTGTCTAGTTTACACAATATTCTAATCACTTCACCGTGAAACAACACACACACGTGTGATAATTGAGAAACGCTTCCAGGGGAACTTAATTAATAAAGGAATTACAACTCTATTCCTAACTGGTTAATTTTTAATTAACCCTTAACTACTCATTCAGTAACCTTGTAATACAGAATTAATACTGGTACCTATCACAATAAAGACAATAACCTACAGTTTACCTAGGTCCTCTAGGATGACTGGTTAAGCTTTAATAATTTTAGAACAGTGAAGCCTACAATTTACTTCGTCAGATTACCGGAAACACTGTCTAAATAATATTGGTATAATACAGTATTAAAATATTTAAAGTCACATCAATCACATCAAGGTTATACAACAGAGCAGAAATAATATATTTACCAGTCCGGACGGACAACGTTCCCCTGGAGCCTTCCTTTTGTTTCTCCCCCAATATATCTAAAATCCTAGCTATTTATTATAAAACCGAATATCGCCTGGGGGCACATCGCGGTACTTCCCCTATCATGTGATATTTCCACAGCGACCAAGACGGCATTTGTTCTTAGATGGTAGACTAGCTGTCGCCATTCCGCTAGGAATACAAGGTCGTAAAACAGAACTCGCGGAGGTATTACGTAACTACTGGCCACATGGCCTCCGCACCTGGTCTAAGTGTGTATTAGGGGGTACGGTCACGCGGAGGTATTACGTAACCAAGTGCCCAACTGGTCTAAGTGCATATTGGGAACAGCTCGACCACCGTCGCGCGGGGGTATTACGTAACCAATCCGCACACGGCCCTCTTAAACAATTAACATCGCCACAGGCGAAAGATAAGAGCATGTTCCGTCACATAGCATAAAAATATATTAGCCAATACCCCAAAAGCATGTTTGTGTATTTCCGAGTTTTCTTCCAATGCTTGAGTAACTTTTTGCAGTTCCGCCGGTTGAAGCAAACCCCTGAAAGTAAACAGTGTTCTAAAGAATAATAAATTAAGAATTAAATAACTGGGTTAAGTGCGCTAATCAGTCTCTTAGCAAAGGCGAATCCAATTTGTTTTTATTGCTTTAAGCTACAAGTTTATCCGCACAATCTCAATGGTATCCAGTGCTCTAACATTAGTATGTTAAAGTCAGTGGTGTTTGATACCTTGTCCTAAATGTAGAGACGTACACGTAAAAGATCTTTGTTGATAGAAAAATCAGCTATGATATGACAACACCTTAGCTACTATGTGTGAAAATAACTACCCATTGCTTTAATACTACATAATGTGCTGTTCAAAGTGCAGTCAAAGATACAGTCTTTTCCACTTGATAGAACTATGCTTATCAAATATGACATTTTCCATAATACCAGGATTTTGTTACCATTGATTACTATTTTTGTTATAATGCTTTGCTTTAATGTTAAATTACTTTGATTATCATATACATTTGATTGCTTTCATATTATTATGATTACCATCGCAGAGATGTCATTTTTAGCAGTTAATGAAAAGCATATTTGCAACTGATAAAAGGGTACGATGCATAAAAATAATAGAAACAAAATTGACAAATAAATCGTTTCTTACCTGATGATAATATACCCATATTTATCAAATGCCGTCTTCATTGAATCCAAAGGTTTATAGTTGGCCGAATACACAAATTCTATAAAACAGTAATACAGACATATCTGTGTTCTAAATTATTAAAATAAAGATATCAACAACAATGACCACAAAAACCCCCACAAAAACCCCCGAAATATTGAACAATACATGAGTTCATAAAATACATTTTATTATTGACTTCTTTATATAACTGAATTATAATAATCTAAAGTAAAAACCAAAATAATTTTAAAAATGTATTTATTCTTCGGTTCCAAACATCGTTGTAAATGCTCAAGATTGTAAAATATATTCCTCTTAGCAAGAATCAGTAAAGCTGAATGTGTATACGCTTTTTGTTTTAACTAATCCAGAATATGTTTTTACTAACCTACCCTTATCATCCATTTTCAGTTTTAGTCCAGATTATCTGAAACAAAAAAACTAATATCACGAAGATTTGATATTTAGCTTTGATTTAACAATAATTATCATTTTTGATAAATTAAACATGTCAGAGCACTGTCAATTTTAGAACTGATTTTCTACCCCCCCCCCCTCCTCCAGCCAGATTTGGCTTACGCACGAACGGAATCACACACGCACGCACGCACACACCACTTTGAAACACCAGTGGTTGCTTTGAACATCAAAGAAATACACCGATCAGTTAAAAGCTACATTTAGTGAAATAATTATTTCTACCATCTGGGTGATCTCATTTGAAAGAGGCTGGAATTAGTTTTGTTGTTTTGAACAGCAAGGTGCCTCAGTAGTTTAGATTTGTTTCTATAGATGTGGGTTTATTGCCGACGGTTGACGAAGACAAGGACACAGGAAATGTGCCTCAGAAGAACTACCGATAAATCGATTTTTTTGTACTACCCAATTTGTTTTTAACAAAGATCCAATCAGATTACTTTTCTCAATTTCTCAAATGTGTTCAGTTAAACTAATTTGATACACCCTTTAACTGTTTACATATCTATGTTGACGTTGATGATGCTATTCCAGTAGAAAAGCAATTTAATGACCCAAATGATCAGTTTTGAAATCGCTTTGGCAGAATCTGTAGATACTAGTAAGTACAGCTGCTATTACTTCCATAGCATCTCACTAAACAATACAGCTTCAATTCTTAAATGTAGAGAGGCCGGGGGCAATTGCCTCCAGAAATATATGACCCTCTCCACCCTCTACGCAAGCGATTTTAAAACAAAATTCCAAGGAAGCATAACTAGACCCCATAAAAACGTCGTTGGCCATAGTATAAACCCCCTCCCGCTTAAATTCCTGAACACGCGCCTGTATTTGTTTAAAATTATCATTTTGTTCTCTCTACTCCAGCTAATGGAGACGCTGTATTAATACTACTCCTTGATTCGTGCTTGGCTATTTTAACTGAAACACGACACTGGAGTCGCATAAGGGCGGGGCAAAGCTCAGTGGTAAAGCGCTCTCTTGATGCACTGTCAGTTTGGAATCGATCCCCATCGGTGGGCCCATTGGGCTATTTATTGTTCCAGCCAGTGCACCACGAATAGCATACCAAAGGCCGTAGTATGTGTTATCATGTCTGTATAAAAGATCGCTTGCTACTAATGTAAACATGAAGTGGGTTTCCTCTCTAAGACTATATATCAAAATAAGCGAATGTTTGACATCCAATAGCCGATGATTAATAAATCAATGTGCTCTAGTGATGTCGTTAAACAAAATCAACTTCCTTTTTTTCTGAAGCCGAATAATACCTATATCAATATTCATACCAACACATCATAAAGCATCTTTGTTACTATAGAAACTGTCAGAGTTGATTAAGTCGGTGTGTTAGGCACATTGTTCACTGTCAGGCCAGCTGTCATTTGTCGTGGTGGTCGTCTTCAATCAGACTCAGATTTCGGACACTGGTTCGACGTGGGCACATCTTGATGGGATACTATCACGTCAGTCTGTACGTCACGGCCTCATTTCTACAATTCAATCTCGGTGTCTAGTCGGACAGAGGTACACGCTTCCTCTGTTCTCTATGGTGACGGATTCCGTGCCTGTAGTGACTTTTATAGAATTTAATACTCATGTATAATGGATTTTCTTCGTAATGTCTGTGTTATTGTGTTCTTGTTAAATTCTCAAAATAGTTCTTGAAAGTACAGAAATAGCACGCGCTCTGTTGTAACCGTCACACGTTTTAGTACTGAATATATGTGAGTGAACCTAGAAAACAATTGCAACAGAAGGACTTCACTAAGCATCATATCCAAAATCCATCAAAATCAAGGAAAGGTGCATAATTAAGCATAAATCCAATACAGCCGCCAACACCAACTTCACTCGTTATCGTTTTTAATATTATTTTTATTTTATGGTGGGGGGGGGGGGGGGGGGGGGGGTTCAGTCACTTCGAGAAAATCATTTATTTTCACATTAGTATATTGTCTGCACACATTAGAATAGTGATCCAGGATTATTTACTCAGGCCCGTAAGAAAAGGATTAAGGTGAATGGCGTAAAAATTAGTTTTTGTTGTTGCTGCACTACATGTATACATACATACATACATACATACATACATACATACATACATGTACATACATACATACATACATACATACATACATGTACATACATGTACATACATACATACATACATGTACATACACACATAGGTTCGAGTCCCAGCAACGGCATGGGACAATTTGTGAGGCCAGAAAGAATTTAATTATCCCCTGCGCCAGTGCGTTAATATCTATGTATGTAACAGTCAACCTCGACATACATACAATATATAGATATTCATACATGAATACATACTAGCCAATGCCAGGTCTGCCCACTGTTTCATGCACGTAAGCGGGATCGACCGCGTAGATTGTAAGCCCCATGCATGTGGTTGAGTTCAAGAACATTCTTTTTATGGATGCTTCGATAGCTCAGAGCGCATCGTGATTAGTCTTGCAATTTGCGGGCGATTCGGTGCCACAGGCTCGAGTCCCAGAAACGGCATGAGACAATTTGTGAGGCCAGAAAGGATTTAATTATCCCCTGCGCCAGTGCGTTAATATCTATGTATGTAACAGTCAACCTCGACATACATACAATATATAGATATTCATACATCAATACATACATACATACATACAGACAGACAGACAAACAGACAGACAGTGAAACCTCTCAAAACTTGACTCGAGAAACCCGCATTCTCTCGAAACCGGACATTTATCAACGTCCCTTTTTAAATATTGGTACAGAACCTCTCTAAATCAGACACTCCTTGATAGCGTAGTTTTACTTCATATGAAAATGTGCGGATTATAGGGTTTTCATATATACAGATGCACATAAATCAAGTTTGAAGTAATCCAACTAGAAGCAAATTGTGACGAAATATACTTCCGCAGCCCCTAAATAGCTTGATCTCATTTCAAATATCCTCCCTGCGGACCTGTGACGTGTATTGCGTGGATACCGTGTATTGACATAGTATCGACACACTCTGCATGATATTTCCACTGGGACTACATCGGAGTGTTAAAATCTGTCCATGTATTTTCTCATCGATAAAGACAGTAATGAAAAATAAATTACCGTACTACAAACCTTGATGACGTATATAGCGTTAGAGAAGACCTCCCCCCCCCCCCCCCCAACAAACATTAATTATGGATCAGGTTTGACAATACATTGATTTATATTACTTGTACTCTTTTAAATGATCTGTTCCATATATCTCGTATTACTTTTAGAATTCATTAGCTCATAATTCGATACCCCTTGGAAGAAGTACTTTAGTATATACATGTACTTTCTATCGTCATATTGGATGGTATTTCAAATGAATATTGAATATTGATGACAATGAGTAGACTCTGAAAGATGAGCAATGTGTCAGGTTGGAATCAATATTGTGACATTATTTCAGACGTTTTCTTCAATAAATTAATCATGTTTTTTGTGGGTTTACAAAAAAAAAAAAAAAAAAAAAAAAAAAATATATATAGATTGGCTTTGTCAAGTGTTTAACATCAGCAAAAAACTTTAAATTTGTTTTGTTTAACGACACGATTAGAGTACATTGATTTATGAATCATCGGGTACTGGATGTCAAACATTTGTTAAAACTTTTACACGCTGTCTTACAAACATAGATTCAAATGTATTGGTTTGTAAATCTATCAGTAAGTAGTTTCAAGAATTAAACTGTTGTCATTAAATTTTGGGTCGAGGCTCTACCTTAATGGTAGAGGACTCGTATAAGATGAGAAAGGTGGTACGATCGATTGTCCATTGCAGGGCTTAATTTCACAAAACATCGTAAGCCTAGTTTTGCACGTAAACGTAAATCTACAACTAAAACACAATTCATATTACTATCATAGTACAACAAATATAGTTTTAAGTACACATATTTTATTTTATTTTATCATTAAAATGTTCCATCTTCCGTAATGATGTACGTTTTCCGTGTGAAATAGCTGCCAAACACGTGTAAACGTATTTCCGGTATAACTACTAGTCGCAGACGTAAACGTACGATGTTTAGTGAAATTGGCCCCAGTGCTTCATGAATGATACACCGGTATCAAAGGCTGTGATATATCATATCCTGTCTGTAGAAAACTATTCCAATAATGCTAAATCTGAACGACAAAACCATTAAAATGTAAAAAATTATATCTCTGCACCAAGCAGAGTGAAAATGAAGTTCCAATAGCAGTCATCTCCGTTCTTTTCATCTAAAGTTTAAAAAAAAAGTGCTCCACATGTTAACGGTGTCTCAGAAATTGATCGTATTCTAGGAGCCCGTCTGAAAGATAACTTACGTGTGTGGAAATAAATATATTATCTAACACTAGTTTTTGGATTGCATCAAGTGGCAATGCATTTAAGTGCTGTTTTGTAGATTAAATTAATATGTCTGCGTTTACAGGCACCAGGCATGCCTTCTCGATCCGTTTTTAACCAAACAATTCAAGAACATTGACATTTGGTGGAGCTTAGTGCATAAGCATTCTAAATTTAAATTTCACACCAGTCTATTTATTTACTCTCCAACTACATGTACTACCGCACACACTTATACATATATACACACTCGTACCTCGTATTATAAATATGAAGACATGTACGCGCGCACAAACACACACATACACACACGCGCGGGCGCCCGCGCGCGCACACACACACACACATACATACACATACACACAGACAGACAGACTACACACACAGTACACACACATATATACACATCATACACACACACACACACACACACACACGCACGCACACAGGCATAGCACGCAGGTGCGTATACAAACACGCACACACACAGGTACATACACGCACGTACGTGTATGCACACACACATACACACACTCACACACACACAGAAACAGAAATGTTAGAATCTTTTTAATCTTTTGGTCTTTTTCCTGGTATTCCTGACAAGTAATTTTCGACATTCTACTAATATTAAAGTGCATACTTAATTAGTGTGCTCTAGTGGTGTCGTAAAACACAACATACTATAAACTGTCTTGTATAATGGATAACATGGGTAAGTATTTATGTTTATCATTATAACGCAGTATACAATGTGAGTAGTAAGACTTGAGATTGGGGAAATCACGAACGACAAACAACCGAATATTGCTGACTTGATGAAAAGGTGGAACTCTCTATCTTGTTTATGTTTAGATAAGAAAGAAGAACTCTTAAAGACAACACCTGCGAAATCTTGGAGTTTAACTTTTATCAGAAAAATACACAAAGTCTTGATAAAATGAAACATTTCGTGAGTGCTGCCTTTTAGAATATAAACAAATCAAGCAGAATAAAAACGGTAAAACACCACCATTTGTAGAACAAGATAATTGTTTTCATTGCCAGAGTTCTAGCATTTGTTTTATAAGTACTGTTTTCCACTATAAAATTTGAAATAAAAGATGTTATCTTAAAGTTGCATAATGACGAATTTCCGCCATACCTTTAACTATACATGCCCATAAAAATTACAACCTAATAATTTAATTTACTAGTAAAAACAAAATTGATTGACCAACACTTCGTAACATTGCCAGTGCACGACGACTGGTATATCAAAGGCCGTGGCATGTGCTCTCCTGTCTGCGGAATGATGCATATGAAATATCCCTTGCTACTAATGAAAAAAATATAGGGGTTTTCTACACGTCCAATAGCTGATGATGAATAAATCAAAGTGCTCTAGCGGTGTCGTTAACAAAACAAACTTTCGTAACATTATGTCAGGATGTTGCCGACACGTTTGCTCTTTTGTGCAACTCATTTGTTCTGACTGTTCCTGACTCTTGCCCTGAATGGGCGTACTTGACAGTGACGTAGGAAGGTGCCAAAAAGTGTGGATGGGGCACACTTTTATATTTACACACTTTTACACTCGTAAAAAGCAAATATAAAGCAAAATATCCTACGCCAGTGCTTGAGCTTCCGATTAGCTATTATATAACAAACTAGCAGGACCCAAGATGACGATGCTGCGTACCCTGGATGCACACGCTTCAACCCCAGGTTATAGACCGGCAGCTGGGAGGGGCAATCCCCCGGGGGAGGGGAGCGTGACCAATGTATTAGCTTTACTGTAACAGACTAAAAACCTAACTACAATAAAGAATGTGTGTGCCCTGTATGCATATGTCCGGATCCCACGCTAGCTATTCTGTAACAAACAATTAACATGACGAATGTTCGTGCCCTACATTTACGTGCTTAAAGCAAAGTGAACGAAGGTGCGTGCCTTGGATGCATGTGACTGAATCCCAGGTGAACTATATTTTAACAGAAACTTAAGATTACAAAGGCTAGACAAAGTGCTTTTTAAGAGCTTATTCTGATAAACGTTTAGGTTTTTGATAAGCTGATTATGATATTCAGACAAAAAGACTAACATACTGACAGAGGGACGTACATACACGTTCATAGCCACACGCATAGTATACGTGCAAGAACGCACGCACACAATAAATCTCTAATATAAATATGTCATTACATGCACATATATATCCAGATTACCTTGCAAGCCGAACATTACTATGGCGTACGTGATATCGGAAAGGCCTTAGTCGTATTCTCGTAGATATGTCCTGTTTAATGTCGTGGGCGAGATTACAAGAAGAGCGCTGATTATACGTACCAAGGTCACACTTACATCTCACACTGTATAATCTTTGTCTATGCTAATGTAACGTGTCTGTTTACAGGGGCCGTGTACCAAAGTAGAGCATTCACTTTCAAACTTCGAGGTACACCGTACCAAATCAGAGAGTTCCGTGACAAATTTCGAGGTACATTGTATACCACATCGTAGAGTTCCGTGACAAATTTCGAGGTACAGCGTATACCACATCGTAGAGTTCCGTGACAAATTTCGAGGTACATTGTATACCACATCGTAGAGTTCCGTGATAATTTTCGAGGTACAGCGTATACCACATCGTAGAGTTCCGTGACAAATTTCGAGGTACAGCGTATACCACATCGTAGAGTTCCGTAACAAATTTCGAGGTACATTGTATACCACATCGTAGAGTTTCGAAATTTCGAGGTACATTGTATACCACAGCCTAGAGTTCCGTGATAAATTTCGAGGTACAGCGTATACCACATCGGAGTGTTCCGTGACAAACTTTGAGGTACATCATATACCACATCGTAGCGTTCCGTGACACACTTCGAAGTGCACCGTATAACACATCGGAACATTCCGTGTCAAACTTCGAAAAGTACCGTATACCACATCGGAGCGTTCCGTGGCACACTTCGAGGGGAATCATCAAATATTTATGGAGTAAAAACATCTACAACTTTGATTGGTAGTAATATTTATGTGACATGAGTAATTATTTGTAAAAATATTATTATGTTCCCAATAAATTAGTATACCTTTATTTACTGTACTGTTGTTGTGTACTATACACTACAGTTTGACACCACAGACAAAATCAAGAGGTCGTACGCTCGCGGTTGCTTGCTAGAGTGGTATTTGCGTCTATCGTTAATTTAGCGCTTGCCCTCCTGAACACGCCATGCGATATTACCCCCCCCCCCCCAAAAAAAAAAAAAAAAACCCCCACATAAAACAAAACAAAACAAACAAAAAACAAACAAAACAAAACAAAACAACAATAAACTAATTTAACAAAACAAATGAAACTGCGATTTTCTGCAAAAAATGGGGCTTTTTAATAAAACATTCTTTAAATCTCTTAAATGCCACTTGACATGCCATTTTATACGTGTCCTGCCTGGGTGTGTTGACATGCTGCTTGTATCAGTTTTATTAGAAAATGTTAACATTGTCAGCAATGAGAATTGATTTGGTTCAAGATACCCTCATGCAACCTAGATACATATGCGTCCGAGATTCGTCGTCCTCAGTAATTAAATGTGTGTGTAAAGAGTTCCCTGTGATGAAAAGCCCTGACTCTTCGACCTATTGCTGCAGTAATGCACTCACTGAAACCAGCCGTCTAATTAAACATACAAGACAGCAATAGAGAATTCAAAGTGTTTTAGAAGTGGCTACTAGCCACAGCTATTGAAAAGAGGAAGACATAAAAAAGAAGACGAAATAAAACGGAAAAACACGACAACCCATCCCCATCCCCCACCTCTCCGAAAAAAGCACAACAACAACAACAACATACTACGGGCTATGGACTACCGACCTTTGTGGCGTATTGGCTAAGCACTTGCCCTTACGGCTAGAAGATGCTGGGTTCGCACCCCAGTACCTACTTCCACCCAGAGTAAGATCACCATACAGACTTCTCTTTCGGTTACTAACTATTTATGTCATTAACTCCTGTTTTGGACGAACAGCTCAGATGCGTGCTCAGACAGCGTGCTTGAACCTTTCAAAGTTGATGTAATCAGGAACATTTTGAAAACTAAAATAGACTTTATTTTCCTGATTAATTTTTGGCTTGTTGTTCCTAGAATTAGGTAACAAGCGAGTTTTAATAGTATATTATTTAAAACGAATGATTAATTTCTTATACCAGTAAAGAAAGAAAAGTGTCTTTTTTTCAGTTAAACTGTTTTTTGTTAAAGAGGAAAAGTATTCTTCAATTCTTCTATTTAGAAGATATATTTGTACTTTTTATAAGACAGACACGTAAAGTTCTGATTGATAGAACTATTTCGTGTGGACTTCCTCTGTGGAAGTAACCAGCTGTACCGGAATAGAAACAGCCACGCGGCTTATCCTTTTGATCCACGGAGTCTCGATTTGGGCATTAGTTTGTGAGTGGCGAAGGCAATGTAATTATTATCGTCTGCAGACACTAAGAAATAGCAACAAAAAGTATGCTTATGTGCGAAACGTCCAGCGGGTTATAGTAGATCCAGACAAACACACAGACAGACGGATAATTCGATTTCAATTCAACTTATTTTTGTCCTTGTATCCAATTTAGGTTTGCACGTGTGTCCTCTGTGTTAGTGGTTAATAAGAGGTGAATGTGTGTAATGGCCTTACACCCACACACTGAATCGTTAATAGTCGCTCGTAGAGCCTGTAGCGGGATTCGAACCCAGTTACCTACCCGCATTAAGTCAATATCTTCACAACTACACCGCCGAGCCAAGTTAGTTAACCTGTCAATCATGCGTCTGTGACGCGCAAGTCAGCTACAAGTGCAACGGCTGTAAATAACTTTTAGTCGAAAAAGGTGTTAAAATGTGCTTAAAACCTGGTTTTTGAGGATATGTAAGAAATAGAATAATATATTCATGTCCGTTAGATACCATTTATCTCACAACTCTTTGTTTAAAAACGTATCAAACTCGATTTCGATCGTTTAGATACATTTTAAAACAACTCAGTGTGAGATAAATGGTATCTAACGACCACTCATGTATTATTCTCTATTTATCTCATGATTAGTGCGGTGGGAACCCTATTATATATCTCTTTTATCCATTAGTAATGATCTGTACAGTGTTACAAATAAATCTGATGGATATACGTATATCGTGAGTACAAGTATTGCTAGCAGAGCGATATTATAGTTAAAAATAAGCAAATGTGTATCTATCTTACTAACCTCATTTGTAAAGGAAAATTGTCAGTTCAAATCTTATTACTGGGACACTGCCCAAGTACTCTGACGGTAAGAGAGCTAGACAGATATTTGGACAGTCTTCTTCTTCTTCTTCTTGTTCCTTCTTGTAATATCACAGGGAGATGTTTGCTGTTATCACGCTCTCCTACCGTCAGAGAACTATCTATATCAGTATTGCGCTGTGAGCAACTACGTATTTAACCGGAATATTATTGAGATGGGGTGCCGTCTGGTTTCATTCTGTAGTATGTATATTATTGATTAATATGTCTTTTTTTATCAAGGAACTCGAAAATGTTCGATGTAATTGTATTTAACGTCAAACATAGGATTGTTGTTGTATTAGAGTGAGAATCTTTGACTACCATTTGGTAGACAGAGATTGCGCAATATGGATATATATATACTGAACAAAATAAAAAACTTCCGCTAAATTTGCTTGAACATAACTTGATGAAAACAAACCGGGGGAATAATTGTTATATATGCGTTTAAAGAGTGTTCCATAATGCATCGTTTGGTGCAAAAATCATGGCCATAGGTTAAGAGAAACTGGGAGAAATTTTGACCAAGTGTGGTAGGGGTTAAAAATAAAAACACCCACTTAATAACTGGTATGACCACCTCTTGAATTGACCACTGCAGTGCATCGTAGGCGCATAGAATTGACTAAAGTGTTGATTTCTGCCTGTGGAATATTGTTCCATTCCTGAATGAGCGCTTGACGAAGTTCGTTGACGTTAGCGGGTGGGTTGGGACGACGCCAGGCATGCTCGATGGGGTTGAGATCAGGACTTTTAGTGGGCCAGTCATCAATGAAATCAATGTTATTTGTCCTAAGAAAATTTACAGTGTCTCTAGCTGTATGAGAGGTGGCATTATCATGCTGAAAAATCGAGATGTTGGCGTTGTTATGGAACAGAGGAATGACGTGATGAGCGAGAATGTCATCGCGGTAACGTTGAGCATTTAAATTGCCATCAATGACGACTAGTGGTGAACGATAACCATGGGCAATGGCTGCCCAGGCCATGACAGAACCTCCACCCCCGAAACGATCTCGTTCAAGAACACAACAGTCAGCATAGCGTTCATTTCTCCAACGGTAGACGCGCACCCTGCCATCACCACGTTGTAAAGAAAATCGGGATTCATCCGAAAAAAGAACGGTATTCCAGCGTCGCCGTATCCAACGAGTGTGTACACGTGCCCAATTAAGACGATTTAGACGATGGCGTTGCGTTAAAACGCATCCGACGTAAGGACGTCGTGCATGTAAACCGTTCTCCCGCAGATGATTACGAACAGTTTGCCCACTGATTCGGTTATTGTGAAGCCCAGGTGTGTTAGCAGCAGTAGCAGTGGCAGTTTGGAATCGATTGCGCAAATGCGTGTTCATGATATAGCGGTCTTGACCACGTGTTGTAACACGCGGACGTCCACGAGGTGGCAAGTCATTGGTGTTTCCTGTCGTTCGAAATCTTACGCGAAGATTTCGTATCGCTCGACTAGAACTCCCAACATGCCTTGCAACGTCTTCTGTCGACATGCCAGCATCAAGCATGCCAATCGCCCGTTCGCGTAAACTATTGGGTATTCTTGGCATACTAAAAATGCTACAATGTAAAAAACGTTAATTTTTTTACAAATTTTGGAGTGTTTTCGTTCACTTGACAACAATGTCAGTAAGACAAGTAAAAAAAAAAGACCGAATACTACACGGGACATGTCGAACCATGCATGCATGTGCAAATTGAATTTCACGTTGTCGACGATTAACAGTGCAAAATGAATCGATAAAATTCATGAATCCTGATAATACAGCTCAAGGCTAATACTACCTATATAATTTCATTACACAATGAATTCTTTAACACAACAAATATTATATGTACAAATCGGAAGTTTCTTTTTTTGTTCAGTATATATATTGTTCTCTCTGACTTAAAGGGACATTCCTGAGTTTGCTGCCCTTTTTAAGATGTTATCGACTAACAGAGACTTTTTAGCGATTGTAATTACATATCAAATATATTTTTCTGCATAAACTATTAGTGGCTGTATATTAAACGTGTTTCTAATCGTTCTAATATTTGTACTAGGTTAAATTTCATCTTATTTCCTAAAATATAGTTTTTTCGTACGTACGAAATTATTTGAAGACAAAATCCAGTTTTGGCTTCTGACAAATATTAAGACGACCAGAAACACATTGAATATACAGACACTAATATTTCAAAAAAGAAAATATATTTAATATGTAAGTTTAATCGTAGAAATATTTTATTAGTCAGAAACATCTTACAATGCAGCAAATTCAGGAATGTCTCTTTAAGAGAGCTTGATAACTGTTCTGTGTAGCTCTCTTACCGTCAGAGTATTCGGGCAAATAATGGGGGTGGCGTTGAGAGATGCGTCTCGTGAACTCAGGTACGGAAAGCAGTATTTGTTTCACGACACCTCAGTACATTTGTAAACTTAGGATTTTTTACGACTAATGATTATTTCGACACTTCGTCGATAGAGAAAGTAAATGCATTACTAGCATATAACCTACTACCTACAAGCAGCAAGGGATCTTAATTACACTTTCCAATAGCTGAGATTTACAGCGTGCCCGATGCCTTATTTACAATCATCGTAAAACCGCTAATTCTATGTATAGACACACCGTGACGTGTTCGCTACAGGGGCGGGACGTAGTCCAGTGGTAAAAACGTCCGCCTTATGCGCAGTCGGTCCAGGATCGACTTCTGTCAGTGGACCCAAATAGCTATTTCTCGTTCAAACAAGTGCACCATGACTGGCATATTAAAGGGTGTAGTATGTTTTATCCTGTCGGTGGGATGGTTCATATAAAAGATCCCTTGCTACTAATGGAAAAATGTAGCGGGTTTCCTCTCTAAGACTATATGTCAAAATTACTAAATATTTGACATCCAATTGCCAATGATTAATAAATCAATGTGCTCTAGTGATGTCGTTAAAACAAACTGTTCGTTACAGGATCATGCTGCTTTAAGAACAGGAATCCGTGTCATCTACTGAGATCTTGTCCCATATAACACGTAATTTTTAGCAGTATATGTGCACTCCATTCCAAATTGTTATGAGCTTGTGACACACAAAAGACAAAGATAATTGATGGTAAGTTTTTACTGCCGTGTATGAAACGTTATATCATGGAAAGAGAAATGTCCGAAGGTATGGAAACGAGCAATGTCCATGAAAAGGGCGCACCTGCCATATGCAAATGAGCCACATCACATCATAGGGGTCCAGAGCAAAGTTCACACAGTCAGTAGCGAGTGTGTCCACCTTGAGCATTGATTCAGGCCTGACACCGACGTCTCATTGAGGCCACTAAACGCTGAAGAAAGTTCCTGGGAGTGCCAATCCAGATCTGAGGAAGGATCAACCGGAGTTCCTGCAGTGTTGTTGGCGAGGGGTTGTCACGGGTGGTAGGCCGCTACGAGGACGGTCCCTGACCTGGTTGTTTTGTTGATATCGTTGCCATAAGTGCCATATGGTGTTTCTGTGGACGTTGAATTGACGTGCAACGTCACACTGCGAGATCTCAGATTCAAGCATCCCTATGACTCACCATCTCCCACTTTCACTGAGGCGTGGCATGACGAAATTGCATAAAACAGTTCACTAATGGTGTTTTTCTGATTTCTGGACTGCTGAAGGCTGCACGGACTGGCAATGATTTGCGACTGAATGTCTAGCCTTTTATAGTGAACACTGGACAGGATGTCTCCTGAATATTCCATGTTTCTTGCACAAAGCATGCAATCGCTGCAACAACTGCTTGGTTATATTTCTTCGAGTTGTTTCATGCACATTTTCTCTGGTTTACATCCATTAAATCCATTCACAAATTTATTACTCCAAACAATCCATGTCACAATAACTTTTGCCTTTTAGTATACATTGTTGTAGTGTTGATGCTAATGGAAATAAATGGTCCCAACACGACATATTCTGGAGCCCATCTGTCATTCTGAAATGAAATATGGGTTCACAACTCAATTAGCAAACACGAGCGACAGTTTTGAGACGTGAATAATGAATCACGTCTCATTAAGATGTGTGAAAATAAAGACAGCTTTCCAATGGCTTGTGACTCCTGTGATGCAATGTAGTTTGTGGGACATGTCACTAAAACTGGTTCAATAGTTAACACTTATAAATGAGAATACAACTGCCAGCCAATGCGCCACGACTGGCATACCAAAGGCCGTGGTATGTGCTATCCTGTCTGTGGGATGAACCATATAAACGATCCCTTGCTACTAATGGACAAAATGTAGCGGGTTTCCTCTCTAAGACTACGAGTCAGAATTAGCAAATGTTTGACATCCAATAGCCGATGATTAATTAATCAATGTGCTCTAGTGGTGTCGATAAACAAAACAAACTAACTTTAAAAAAGATTAATATCAGAAGACCTATGTATTATTTCGAGGGGAATAAAAAAAAATGTGTTTGTCTGTCTGCATGTGTGTCTGTAAGTGTGTCTATTTGTATGCACGTCTGTCGGCCTGTGTATTATTTGTCTGTCTGTCTGTCAGTATGTCAGTATTTGTGTGTCTGTAAGTTTATCTATTTGTATACACGTCTGTCAGCCTGTGTATCACTTATTTGTCTGTCTGTCTGTCTGTATGTATATCAGTATGTCAATACTTGTTTGTCTATAAGTTGGTCTGTTTGTATGCACGTGTCCGCCTGTGTATCACTGATGTGTCTCTCGTCAATCTGTCCTGCCCTACAATGTTACATTATCCCGTTCCATACGATGTACGATATAATACATTTAAATATTTATGCTTGTTGTGCTGGATGAATAAATGATTTAGTGCATGAATGAATGCATGAATGAATCAATGAATGAATTAATGTTTGAATATAATTCTGTACGAAACACAAATAAATACCACGAAAGCAGCAGGAACAACGGTAACAATATTTTGGCTATTAAATGTCAATCACAGTGGCATTTAATTTATCGAAAACTGGCAGTTCTGTCTAGTATTTAAATATAAAATGATTATCGTTTTCCGAGATCGTCTTTACAATTGTTCTTTCTTCATAGCAAGTGTGACGCTTTCCTATATCAAAATACAAAACATTTGTTCTCTCACAGAGCAAATCTTTGCAGTTTTCCAATATTTAAAGACAAACCCCTTTCTTTTTCAAAGCAAATCTTTGCCGTTTCCCAACCTTTAAAGATAACCCCTTTTCTCCAAGCAAGATTATGGTGCTTTTTAATATTTAAAAATTGAAAAAAAAAAAATTCAGTGCCAGTTTTTGCCGCTTTCTAGTATCTAAAAACAAAACCATCATTCTTTTTGAGAGCCTAAGTCTTTACCCTTTCCTAGTAGTATACGTCACAGCTGGACAGTTATCGCGATGGCGTGCTTGAATAATTAATTGTAAGACAAGAGCGCATATTGATGAGCCTCGAAATATGAAAGTTCAGCCAAGAACAAGATGTGGTGGAATCGATACCGATTAATCACACTAACCCGTCGATGCCGCAACAAAATGGCACCAGGCAGTAGTGAAATGGTGACGTGATCCACGTGGTCGTGTCAACAGCTGCTCAAATTGTCCGCATCCAATCAGAGGTGAAAAGTTTATGGCTCGTTTCAACCGAGAACACTAGTCTCACCACTTCGATGTGTTAATTGTAAGTTTAATGAATTACAAAGAAACTGTCTGTAAATTACAGAAGCCCTGTTGTGTAAAAATGACAGAATGGAATATCAATATCTATAGAAAATGGCCGGAAGGTGAAAGAAGATAATATCTGCAATTATTTTATTTCCGGTGTCCTGTTTACGGGGTGGGGTGTGTGAGAAGAGAGAGAGAGAGAGAGAGAGAGAGAGAGAGAGAGAGAGAGAGAGAGAGAGAGAGAGAGAGAGAGAGAGAGAGAGAGAGAGAGAGAGAGGAACAGAGCAACAGAGAGAGGAACAGAGCAACAGAGAGAGACAGAGACAAAGAGATGAGAAAGAAAGAATGGGGTTAGTTTATAGTTTATTGATATTTTCTAAATATTAAAAAAACAAACATTACACGAATCCACTTTAGCCTTCAAATATATATTTAAAAAACAATAACTGAAGAACCTTCAAAGGACTATATCTTTATGGGGGTGGGGTTGTGTGGGAGTGGCACTAAATGTAAAGTATTATTCCTGAAATTGCTTTCCTATCAACATTGTGTCACAAAATTATTGATTAAATGGAATCAAACCTTTTTTTTTATATATTCCGTACCTGCATGTATATTTCTAAAACAAAACCTACAGAACATTACACGAATCCACTTTAGCTTTGAAATATATATTTTTAAAAACTGAAGAATGTTTATATTTAAATTTGAACAATACCTTGTATCGATCTCAGACCGCATGTTGACGAAATATGTGTACAAGAAATTCTCAGTTCAACTAGAAATGTGGTGCTGATGTTTTCATGCCCAGTCTAACGAGATAATGACAACAGCCAATCCATCATTTAATCACTCAAATACTGCATCTGGAAGTTGCCATTGTGTCCACTGACATTAATGGTGTATTTCTGAAATGTCCAGGATGTCCAGAAACAATTATCTCGTACATGGCGAGATTGTGTGTCGGGTCACGTGAGGTCACTGAATTCACTCACACCAGCCCTAAGTTCAGACAGCGAATGTTTCGCTAAACATTCGCAAACTATTTGATTGGTTACCGACGTGGCCATTTGGTTTAACGTGAAGCGCATAAGCCAGTCTAGCGGTCTGGCTGAACGCAGGCCAGGGGTGATTAGAGTGTGCGGAAGCAGAAAAGCAGAGCTGTAAGAAATAATCAAACATTATAAACACTGCAGATCAGATATAAACAACAAAAGCGACCTAGAACACCCGCGTAGGACAGAATGATTGAATGAATGTTTGACGACACCCCAGGCTATTTGGTGGCAAACAAAGGTAAATAAAATGCATAATTGATGTGAAGGTCAATATCAATAAAATAATTCTAAAGGTCAAATAAAACAGTGTAAAGAGTTGTAAAAAATTTAAAGTAAATTTAAAATGTTGACTAAAATTCAGTATCTTAAAACACAAGTTCAGGATGGAATCGAAATGATTCCACCACATTTCTTCTACCAAATATATATTTTCTAGTTTCCTTGAGATTATTGCACTCCACCTCAATGTGACGCACCGCCAGAGTACACTAACAGTGCTCACACTTAAAGGGACATTCCTGAGTTTTTTGCATTGTTAGATGTTTCCGACTAATAAAATATGTCTAAGATTAAACTTACATATTAAATATATTTTCTTGTTTAGAATATCAGTGTCTGTATATTCAGTGTGTTTCTGGTCGTCTTAATATTTGTAAGAAGCCCAAACAGGATTTTGTCTTAATTTCGTAGGTACGAAAAAATATATTTTAGGAAATAAAATGAAATTTAACCTAGTACAAATATTAGAACAATCAGAAACACGTTTAATATACAGCCACTAATATTTTATGCAGAAAAATATATTTGTTACTTAATTATAATCGTTAAAAAGTCTCTATTAGTCGATAACATCTTAAAACTTGCAGTAAACTCAGGAATGTCCCTTTAAAAATTGCAGCAAACTCGGGAATGTCCCTTTAAATGATTCCACCACATTTCTTCTACCAAATATATATTTTCTAGTTTACTTGACTGAGGTAAATGGACATTCTTCAAGATAAATGAATGTGTCAAGTATGTATGACCGATGCGAGCACGAGACAGGACTATTTCATCCTTTCTGCAACGCCTTTAGGAGGACTGCCACTCTCCTAGGACCAACCAAGGGCTGTTCAAGATGGTCTACATGCATTCATGAATCATTGGCAGGTGTATTGTCTGTTGGAACACAGCCCATTTCCTGAAGGACTTGATATACTGTTCCTTTTTCATCTGGAGAAGGACTGCCACTCCCCATACCAGAAAAACAGTTTGTTTTCTTTAACGACACCACTAAAGCACATTAATGTATTAATCATTGGCTATTGGATGTCAAACATTTGATAATTTTGACATATAGTCTAAGAGAGGAAACCCGCTGCATTGTTTCATTAGTAGCAAGGGATCTTTTATATGCACCGTCTCGCAGACAGAATAGCACATACCACGGCCTTTGATATATCAATCGTGGTGCTCTGGCTGAAACGAGAAATAACCCAATGGGTCTACCGACGGGGAACGATCCCAAACCGACCGCGCATCTAGCAAGCGCATCACCACTGGGCTATGCCCCCTTCCCCATACGAGGAAGACCAGGAAAACAAATCTGAATGCAGTAGCCGCAAAACCAGTGTCAACGGAACATCCCGAAAAGAAAGAGAGAGAGAGAAAAAAAAGTTGTATTTAATGACGTACCCAACACCTTAATTACGTTTATATGGCGTCGGACATATGGTTAACGACCACAGAGATAATTGAAAAGGAAACACGCATCATCCCACAGACAGGATAGTACATACCACGGCCTTTGTTAGACCAGTGGTGGAATACCGGCTGAAACAAGAAATAGCTCAATGGGCCCACGGGGATCGATCTTGCACCGGCACTTTATCACAGGATAACGTCTCGCCCCATCCCGACAAAACGCACTCGTGAAACATGCACAAGGTCAAAACAGGATATTGCACGTAACATTTTGTTTGTTATTGTTTGTCATATCAGACAGCCAACAGAGATTGACACAGCTGCATTATGCATATATATTTGCGCTCAGAACAGATTCACTATCAGGTTACGTTACAAAAACAAGTCTGTACTTAATATTTCACCAGATTTATGACACCATCATGCATAATTCAGCTGCAAGGTTCCATTTGTTAAATTATACCATTAAGTCAGTTTTTAGACTTGGAGGCACGGTCGCGCATTCCTCATTTTGATATCTCCGCATCTTTGGTTGTTGCCATTCAATAGAATATTTGTGAATATGTACACAGCCAGTACACTTATGTTTTGTGAATTAGTTTTGTAAAAAATTATTATTCTGATCTTAGTGAATATCATGCTGGCTGTCACGGGGATTCTATAATACCAGTAACTAAATAAAACACGATTGTCCAAATATCTCTCCTAACTGTATATCTATTAGATCTCTCTGTAACGGGCAGTTCAAAACCGCTTTGGCTCGTCTAGGTATGATCAGAGATACGATCTTATATAAGTATATATTATTATAGCACGTTTAGTTCACTAGAAAACACAACAAAAACACAATACACTTTGGAATCTGTATTAATCTACGCTGACAAATGTACTGCCGCAGTAGTTAATTAATAACAACAATAATAACAACCCAGAACTGATCACTTAATTAGTTAATCTCTAGGTGTCTAGTTTACACAATATGCTAATCACTTCACCGTGACACAACACCCACACGTGTGATAATTGAGAAACGCTTCTAGGGGAACTTAATTAATAAAGGAATTACAACACTATTCCTAACTGGTTAATTTTTAATTAACCCTTAACTACTCATTCAGTAATCTTGTAACACAGAATTAATACTGGTACCTATCACAATAAAGACAATAACCTACAGTTTACCTAGGTCTTCTAGGATGACCGGCTAAGCTTTATATTACCAAATACTCGTATAATGTTAGAACAAAAAGTCTACGATTTACTTCGTCAGATGACCGAAGACACTGTCTAAAGAATATTGGTATGATACAGTATTTAAAAGTCACATCAATCACATCAAGGTTATACAACAGAGCAGAAAATACATATTTACCAAAGTCCCGTTTGAACTAATATAGATCGTTCAGTGGACGACGTCCGTGATCCCCTGGAGCCTTCCTAGTTCTCCCAGATATCTCTAAACCCTAGCTATTTATTATAAAATCAGAAAATCGCCTGGGGGTACAAGGCGGTACCTCACATATCATCTGAATTTCCACAGCGACCAAGACGGCATATCTTTCTCTTAGATCGCCAGACTGGCTGTCGCCAACCGCGAGCAATCCCCTGGCCATAAACAGCACTACCGGAGATATTACGTAACTACTAGCCACATGGCCTCCACACCTGGACCGTCGCGCAGAAGTATTACGTAACAAGTTGCCCACCTGGATAAGTGCAATTTGGAACTGCACACGGCCTTCTAAAACAGTTAATATCGCCACAGGCGAAAACAAAATTAAGAGCATGTACCGTCACACTGGCCATTTCTACCCCTGTATCGTGGTATTGAGTCTTGGTACCACGAAGAGAAAAGGAAAGGAAATGTCTTATTTAACGACGCACTCAACACATTTTATTTACGGTTATATGGCGTCGGAGGGTACCATGAAGAAGTCAGGAAGGAAGGGAATGTTTTATTTAACGACGCACTCAACACATTTTATTTACAGTTATATGGCGTCGGACATACGGCTAAGGACCACAGAGATATGAGAGAGAGAGAGAGAGAGAGGAAACCCGCTGTTGCCACTTCATGGGCTACTCTTTTCGATTAGCAGCAAGGGTTCTTTTATATGCACCATCACACAGACAGGATAGCACATACCACGGCCTTTGATATAGCAGTCGTGGTGCACTGGCTGGAACGAGAAATAACCCAATGGGCCCACCGACGGGGATCGATCCCAAACCGACGGCGCATCAAGCGAGCGCTTTACCACTGGGCTATGGTCCCGCCCCCTGAAAAAGTCAGAGTTACCATTTTAGAGTATTTTATTGATATAGCAATTTTGTATAAATATCATCTAGTACAGTTTACAATCAATCACCGATGTTGTAGTTTTTTTACTCGAGCGTCGATAGATTCTCTGAGACACGTTATTCATATACACAGATATTAAGCATCGCAGAACCTATTGGGAAAAAACACATAACGAAGCATCATCACCATCTGCCAGATTTAAGCCGTCCGAAATGATGGAATCTGTCATTTTCTCTTTCGAAGACCCAAAGACCTTCAGCGACCTTCAACGACCTCCCTGATGAGATCATAGATTGTATGTCTTTGTGGGATCACGCTGCAATGACAATATGATCCGTTGTTTTGAATTTGTACTGGACACAAGGTATCATTTACAGAATAGCCCGCCAAATCTCTCTGAACGAGCTATCAGTTAATATTCAATTTATGTCTTGTATGGAGCACTGTTGTAGTGTTAGTATAAAGAATCCTAGTGACAGTAGGGAATTTCCAAAGCAGCCTAGTTGGTAGAGCACTGGACTCGCATTCAGAGGGTCCATGGGTCGAATCATTTCAGTGGTGGTTGATTTATCTGTTTGTTTGGGTTTCCACGTTGGGTCTGGGTGTGCTGTTAAATTATGAATACAATTATAACTCATTCAGGACCAGTAATTGTTCAACTGCCCATTCCTACAGCTCCATGGCGTAGCTCTTCTTGAAAAAGGGCTATAAGTTGACTTGTGTTGGTATAAAGTGTTCACACTGGCAATAACTCAATGGAAGTTTCCTATTAGTGCAATTGGTGGAGCGTTGGACTATTTATGATACAGAGGGCCCAGAGGCGGATCGGGGGGGGGGGGGGGAGCAGGGGCCCGGGTCCACCCTAAATTTTGCGACAGTTATAATTTTATTATATATTAATTTTCCTCTTTTTTTCACGATCCCCTCTAAACCTCCCCCAAAGTTTCATTGACATTCCGCCTCATGTCATTGCCCCCCCCCCCCAAATGGATTTTCTGGATCCGCCACTGGGGTCCGTGGTTCGAAGTTTCTCAGTGGATGTTGACTTATTTGTTACTTAGGACTGCGTGAGTTCGTGACATAAGACACCAAACATCAGAGGATAGCTATACAAATTGCTATGAGATAGAACGAATGAGAAAATTGTTATAAACGTTTATAATGAAATTATGAAAAATCAAGAAATGTACATTAGATGGTATTAAAATGAAATTTACTAAATAATAACGGCAATTATAAGTTTATTAAAAGTCTGATTCTATGAAAAAAAATAACTGGACTTTAGGACTTGCTCAAAAGTTGAAAACGGTACAAAATATTTTATAAATAGCCCTGTTCTATTTAAATCATACACACACGTAGGCCTGGTGCTTATAAACCATTTAGACTCGAGACAACGTCATACAAATTGTATGTCTGTGACGTCATTAGAGATTGAGTCGGGGCTCTAAAAGTTTTATAAACACTGGCCCAGGGCTATGCATAAATAACAAAGTGCCAGTGTGTTAGTGAAAGAATGATAACGGAAATTGTAAACTTCCTAAATGTGTCGTATCCTATAGGTTATGGTAAAGCGCTCGCTTGATGCGCGGTCGGTTTGGGATCGATCCTCGTCGGTGGACCCATTGGACAATTTCTCGTTCCAGCCAGTGCACTATGACTGGCATATCAAAGGCCGTGCTATGTGTTATCCTGTCTGTGGGATGGTGCACATAAAAGATCCCTTGCTACTAATGAAGAAAATGTAGCGTGTTTCCTCTCTAACAATATATGTCAAAATTACCAAATATTTGAGATCCAATAGCCGATGATTAATAAATTAATGTGTTCTAGTGGTGTTGTTAAACAAAAGAAACAGTAACTCTATTAACAGGACACCGTTCGATAGTTTTATAGAGGCCTGCTTTAAAGATATTTATTAATTCAGGGCCATCCCACATGTCTAAAAGGTTGAAAAGCATAATAGACTTGTGATAAGCCCCGACGTGACGTATTGACAGGAGGACAAGGTGACACGATCGCCTAATGTCCGGATCATATGTAGGTTTTGAAGTTCGTCTGGAGAGTCTGTTTGTAATCAAATGAAACCTATCGCAATACGAAGACGTAACTCAAACTGACAACACAAGGTGACCGGAGGTCAGGGTCGTGTTCAGCAGACCGAGCAGAAAAACGTTTGCTAGATCATGGGCGGATCCAAGGGGGGGGGGGGGACCAGGGGGACGCGTCCCCCCAAAAAATTGTTCAAGTGCCCTCAAAATGTCCAAGTGCCCTTTTTGTTTGTAGAATTTTTTTTTTTTTAAGTAAACAATAATTATATTGTAGATAAATGAAATCAAGATTTTCGTGTACATGCGCAAGCTTGCAGATATGTGTCTGTGTTATTGAGTCTCAATGGGGCCCCATTGAGGTTCTAACGCGAGTGACGCCAATTTACTTCATTATTGCTAATATATTATGACGTAGAACTGTAGGAATTCATATTAATTGTAAATATCAAAACTTGTAGTAAGGTGCCCTTTTGACGAGTCAATGTGCCCTTCTTTTTTGGTCCCCCCCCCTAAAAATATTTCCTGGATCCGCCCATGTAGATTGGTACCGACCTCGGTGGCGCAGTGGTTAAGTCATCGGACTACAGGCTGGTAGTACAGGATTCGCAGCCCGGTACCGGCTAGAAATGGGCTCAATGGGTAGTGGCCACATCAGACAGGATAGCTAAGGTGTGTCAGCGTGCTTGAACCTTAATTGGTTCGCTAGATTGGTTTATGCGCTTTACGTTAAAACCAAGTTTTACGCTAAAACCTAGTGGCCACATCAGGGATCAGTCAAATAGATCGCTAGATTGGCTTATGCGCTTCACGTTAAAACCAAGTTTTACGCTAAAACCTAGTGGCCACATCAGGGATCAGTCAAATAGTTCGCTAGACTGGCTTATGCGCTTCACGTTAAAACCAAGTTTTACGCTAAAACCTAGTGGCCACATCAGGGATCAGTCAAATAGTTAGCTAGATTGGCTTATGCGCTTCACGTCAAAACCAAGTTTTACGCTAAAACCTAGTGGCCACATCAGGGATCAGTCAAATAGTTCGCTAGATTGGCTTATGTGCTTCACGTCAAAACCAAGTTTTACGCTAAAACCTAGTGGCCACATCAGGGATCAGTCAAATAGTTCGCTAGATTGGCTTATGTGCTTCACGTCAAAACCACGTTTTACGCTAAAACCTAGTGGCCACATCAGGGATCAGTCAATCAGTCAAATAGTTAGCTAGTTCTTATGCGCTAGAGTTTTGCTAAAACCTAGTTCAGGGATGCAAATAGTTCGCTTCACGTTAAAACCAAGTTTTACGCTAAAACCTAGTGGCCACATCAGGGATCAGTCAAATAGTTCGCTAGATTGGCTTATGGCTTTAAAACCAAGTTTTACGCTAAAACCTAGTGGCCACATCAGGGATCAGTCAAATAGTTCGCTAGATTGGTTTATGCGCTTCACGTTAAAACCAAGTTTTACGCTAAAACCTAGTGGCCACATCAGGGATCAGTCAAATAGTTCGCTAGATTGGCTTATGCGCTTCACGTTAAAACCAAGTTTTACGCTAAAACCTAGTGGCCACAAATCCAAGCTAGATTTTACGCTAAAACCTAGTGGCCACATCAGGGATCAGTCAAATAGTTCGCTAGATTGGTTTATGCGCTTCACGTTAAAACCAAGTTTTACGCTAAAACCTAGTGGCCACATCAGGGATCAGTCAAATAGTTCGCTAGATTGGCTTATGCGCTTCACGTTAAAACCAAGTTTTACGCTAAAACCTAGTGGCCACATCAGGGATCAGTCAAATAGTTCGCTAGATTGGTTTATGTTTATGCGCTTCACGTTAAAACCAAGTTTTACGCTAAAACCTAGTGGCCACATCAGGGATCAGTGGCTTAACGTTAGTTCGCTAGTGGATCAGGGATCAGTCAAATAGTTCGCTAGATTGGCTTATGTGCTTCACGTTAAAACCAAGTTTTACGCTAAAACCTAGTGGCCACATCAGGGATCAGTCAATTAGTTCGCTAGATTGGTTTATGCGCTTCACGTTAAAACCAAGTTTTACGCTAAAACCTAGTGGCCACATCAGGGATCAGTCAAATAGTTCGCTAGATTGGCTCATGTGCTTCACGTTAAAACCAAGTTTTACGCTAAAACCTTCACGTTAAAACCAAGTTTACGCTACGCTAAAACCTAGTGGCCACATCAGGGATCAGTCAATTAGTTCGCTAGACTGGTTTATGCGCTTCACGTTAAAACCAAGTTTTACGCTAAAACCTAGTGGCCACATCAGGGATCAGTCAAATAGTTCGCTAGATTGGTTTATGCGCTTCACGTTAAAACCAAGTTTTACGCTAAAACCTAGTGGCCACATCAGGGATCAGTCAAATAGTTCTCTAGATTGCTTTATGCGCTTCACGTTAAAACCAAGTTTTACGCTAAAACCTAGTGGCCACATCAGGGATCAGTCAAATAGTTCGCTAGATTGCTTTATGCGCTTCACGGTGAAATTGGTTTATGCGCTTCACGATGAAACCAAGTTGTACGTTAAAACCAAGTGACCACATCGGGTCAAATAGTTCGCGAACGTTAGCGACGATTCCTGTTGCTGAACTCGGGGTTAAATTCCAATTACGTGTAGCAACACCAGCCTTCCAGTACACGACCGTCTGATAGAAACCAAGTAATTTAATTAGTGTGCCTCATGACAAATAATAATGACTATAAACCAGGACAACACATCTGACGCGAAAATACGTTCAACTGTAAATAGAACTGAACTGAACTGAACAATAAAAACAGTAAATTAAACAAAACAAGAAAACCTGTAAACAGAAATAAACTAAACAAGGAAACTTTCGATTGGTCTGTTGTTATCGAGACACGGTAGATTCAGCAGCATTAAAGGCCGGTGTTTGTGAATGGAAGTAGCGAGACCTCGAGTAATCAACGTACAAGAACCGGTACGCACGACCAGACTAACTGTCTTGTTCTTTACGGCATCGATCATTACCAGCAGGAAGATTACGACCCGCCTCAGCTGTTTGGTCTTCGTCACTTAAAAAAGGAGAAACATTTGATAGAACACATTACAATAGGTTAGGCCAAGACGTGTTTTTTATAGGCTTATATATATAACATTTAACCGGATATATATTGTGTTTTAAATTATCCACTCCAATACGTGAACGTTAAATATAGAAACAAAAAAGAAACAAAAACAATCTATGGGTTATCGAAATAACAGTTCTTCATATAATGTATACTGTTATATAATACCATTCTTCAACTTCAGATGTCTGCCATATATCAAAGAAACGACATTCTTAAGGGCTATTTTAGTAGTTGAAAAAACTTAGATACGAGTATCCAGTTTGGTCAGGTTGTACGGTATTGTTGTAGAAGCAATGAGCGGTGAAACATCTCGGGATAACAGTGTGTGCAACATTCCGTGCACCTTCTCCATGGATGGTCTATACTTGGCCGCCATGCCGCCACCTAACCCCAAACAGGATGTGTATTTCCGGTGTCTGTGTAACCGTTATTGCCTGATGTCGTTTACCGTCCTTATTGGGATTATCTTTCTGTGGATCTTACCTCTCGTTGGCAGACTCGAGAAGAAAACCATAAATCCAGTAAGTCGGCCTTCTGTTCCAGCAATAAACTTTTTATTTTATTTCAGTGGTAGATTTCACATTTCATTCAAGTAATAAACTTTTTATTTTGTTTCAGTGATAGATTTCACATTTCATTCAAGTAATAAACTTTTTATTTTATTTCAGTGATAGATTTCACATTTCATTCAAGTAATAAACTTTTTATTTTATTTCAGTGGTAGATTTCACATTTCATTCAAGTAATAAACTTTTTTTTTTATTTCAGTGATAGATTTCACATTCCATTCAAGTAATAAAGTATTTATTTTGTTAGTATACTTTGTATTTCAGCTGTAGACTTCTCGATGTTGTAGGAAGAGTTTTTATTTCAATAGTAGACTTCCTTTAAGAAGTAGACTTTTCGTTGATGTGAGCAGGGTTTTTTCTTTTTATTTCAAAAATAATTTTGGTTAAAAATTTCAGTAGTATATTGTATATTGCTGTGGCGTGTAAATGTATTCATAATTATCTTATAATATTGGTAATAAATGCCTTAGTTATAGTGTTACTACATGCACAATGTACAAAACAGATTCAAAGAATCGCTTAATCTGAATAACAAACCAGTTACCTTGGTCAAGGTCGAATCTGTAAACAGTAGGGTCTGTTTTTGTCCCATCAGGAATACTCTCAATATTGCTAATGATTTAAACACTAAAACAGTTATTCAGCTTGATGGTTTAAGCTTGTGTAATTTATTAATTAATCCTTGGCCCAGTGCTGTACATATATAGCTTTTTGACTTACTAATTAGGTCAATCTTCAGACATTTTATTTTAAAAGTTGATCCGTTCGAAGGAACATTTTAACATGAACCTTCGAAAATAATGATGATCCCAGGTGTTCGCAAAAAGGTAAAATTCACGCTGTATTAACACAGTGGAAATGTAAACTGTACCAGTCTTATAACACCTCTTAAACGACAATATCCAGATTGAGCGTTGCTGAAATCCGGGGCTTGGACTTGGGGGTTGGATGGTATTTTGGATATTAGGACACCTGTGAACAAACTCGTTCTTAAATTGATAGAAATGTTCGTTTAAAATGTAGCAGAAGGCAGGTTAACACTAGGCAGCGTTATGCCAAATAGCATCTCATTGTGTCTAAGTCCTAAACCAAATCAAACATTTTAATATGACACAACCATTCAAGGTTTAGGCATGTCCATCATGGACACAGTCGTTTACCTAGCCAATGACTGGGCCGATGGCGGAAGGTCAAAGTCTAACTTTAAATATAGCATTAAATACGTCCACGCCTACCTTTTGTGACTTGTTGTCATAAATGTTGTTTTATGTTGCTAGTAAATAAATGTCACCTAACTTGAAGTAGTATTAATGTATCAGGAACTATTGTGTTTGGAACTGGCGAAGTACAACCAAAATGGCATTACATTTTAATGTATCAGAAACGAACAAAACCATTTTCTGTTATTTATTTTAGATTGTAGAATATATATCTCTGATGTATGTATATTTTGATTGAGAGCTTCTATGTACTAGCTTTATCCACAGACATTACCACTGTCGTCTGTAGATTTAATTTGGTACGTGTAGATTTTGAATGAAAGCTTCCACGTAGTAGCTTTATCCACACTCGTTACTATTGTTGTCTGTAGATTTAATTTGGTATACAGATTCTAATCATTAAGTAGGTCGCGGCTTCCATCTGCCGATATCAATCATTATTGATATACCAACTGTTTAGTGCCCACTTCAGAATCTATCCGACCAGCTTAAAGATGGCTTAAGACTGCACTGGAATAGAACAGCATTGCTTATGAAAGAAATCGTTCAACAGCCTCTGACATAATAGCTGTACAGACTGTTTCCACCTGACAAAACATCCTCAAAAATCACGGAGAATATGGCAAATCAATTATTGGCAAACGCGCAAGAATTATAAAAAAACCCAAATGCCAACGTTTCTTCTTCGTAATTTCACAGAAACATACACAGTATATTCATTAATGTTTAGCTGTAACAGAACAACAGAAGACATGTTCATTAGTGTATATGTTTATATTACATTTTACTCAAATATTGGTCTGAGGATAAAAAATAAGTAGGTAATATTAAAGTCGCGTATGCAGGGAAGGATCTAGACTATGACAAGTGACGTTTATAGGTTGGGGTGGGGATGGTGTGTGTGTTGGGGGGGGGGGGGGTCGACCCCAAAACCCACCCCCTATACACACGCCTGTATTACTTTTTAAAGTATACAGAATTGATTAGTTCTATAAAGACACAAACGGGCGGGGAATACAGATTCCAAAGGAAGACGTTTGCATAGTAAAGGCGGCAACTTTCTCAGATTTAATGAAACATCGTTATCGAAGTTTTACACAGAGTTTATGAAAAGAAAACGGACAGGAGAGGAAGGCTTGTATAACGATACCTCACCACATTTTGAAACTACGTCTGTTTGATTTTAAACACGATTACTGCGACACTAGGTCTAGATTGTGAGAGAGAAAAAACCGTGTCTACATAGACCACCTCTACCAAACAGCAGCAAATGATCATGTATATGCACCTGCCACAGACAGAACAGCACATACCATCATCTTTGGTATATCAGTCGTGGTAAAAAAATAAGTGTCACCCGAGGAAGCTCCTACCACCCATCGTATCGCAGACAAGTACTCTACAACTGAGTTACATCCCACCTGGTATTAGAGAACAAAGCAAATTGATTTAATAGAAAAAAGAAAGTAATGTTAGAGATCAAACATGTTGCATTGCTTTATGTTTCACCTGCATTGGTTTAAGTCTGTATTCGTCAAACCACATTACCCGACATTGTCTGATTTATCTGACAGATTTAATCATTTTATAAAAATACTACTACAAATAGATATTTTACTCTATGCTGTTTCCTACACACCAATGAATTAATATGTTAATTACCACACATCAATATATTAACTTATTTATCTTGACACAAAAACGTCAAATCTATTCTATGATGATCTTTTAAAGATAGTTTCTTATAATGTTGTTAATGGATTAATATGTTAATATGTAATTACCGGTATATATTAATATATTCATCCGTTAACAACATTATAAGAGCCCATCTATCAAAGGATGATCTTTTTTTTTTGCTTTTGAGAAGCAGACATTTATATCAATAAATAACAATGTACATAGATAGCGCCTGTTTTAGTAACAACGACCATTGATTAACCCATAGCAATAACATAACCGGCTAACGCCATACTACTTGGAAAATAAAAGCGGAATCTCATTACATACGTTTATACAGAGTCCTATACACGTATTGTTATACGTTCCCTGTCTGTCTTACAACACTCTCCATTATGCCGTTATATCTATAAATCATTTTATTAAAAATTGAAATGAACTGTATCTTACAATAGAAAATCCATATCCATTTAAAAGAGACGTAATTAACTGTAAAAGACATCAGAGAAAATATTTAAAGAGGATGCAATTAGCTAATATAACTGACATCTGTAATATAGTGGCTAAACCTTCAGGCTTTGCGCTGGTAGTACTGGGTTCGCACCCCAGTACCGGCACCCACCCAGAACGAGTTTTAAGTTTTAATGGCTTAATGAGAAGGTGTAAGTCAACTACAATAGGGAAAATATGCCTCGTCAAAACCGAGATAAGTAACTGCATTACACAATAAAAAAAAAACATACTTCGCCAAACACGACACAATTAACGGATATACAATGTCAGGTCATGCGATATTGAAAGGGGGTCCATCTCCCATAATTATGGTGTAAAGAATGATTGAGTTCAGCCTCTAGAACCGAATAGAATAGAATAAAATAGAAAAATACATCGGCTATTGAGTGTCAAACTATGGTAAATCCAAAACATTCATTGATGATCAACATCAATATATAACTTCAACAGTTAAATAAAAACACAGTGTAAAGGACTGTGCGAAAAATAAATATATCACAGATCGGTAATATTAAAATTTAGAATAAAAGTCACTATCATGTACAAATTGTAATGAAAGTTCAGGGTGGAATCGATCACATTTCTTTGACCAAATATATCTTTTCTAATTTCCTTGAGATGAATACACTCCACCAAAATGTAGTAAATTAAGTGTGGTTTCAACTTCCATCTTGAACCTGTGTTGAAATTTCTCCGAGATACAGAATTTTAAAAAAATATTTTAATTGTACCCATCTTGAATGTTTGTATCTATGTTAATTATTATTTCGTTTACGCATTTACCTTAGTTTGACATCCAGTAACTGATATTTTGTGCTGGGATGTCGTTAAACATTAATTACTTAACTCATTCATTCATTCATTCATCCCTCCCTCCCTCCCTCCCTCCCTCCCTCCCTCCCTCCTATCCATCCATCCCACCCTCCCTCCCTCGCTCCCTCCCTCCCTCCCATCCATTCATTCATTCATTCATTAATTCATCCATTAATTAATTCATCCATCCATTCGTTCATTCATTCATTCATTCATTCATTCATTCATTCATTCATTCATTCATCCATCCATTCGTTCATTCTTTCATTGGTCTCATATACCATGTGTTCCCTTATTCCTTTCCATCAGAATGCATGAACAAAATATGAGATCCGATAAACACTATAAATATACAGGTGGCCGTTAGACAAGTCTCGACTGTATACATGTCTAAATAATAAAGAAAGAAAACGAAAAGAGCCTGTTAAGAGTGTGTGGACTCGTGCCTATAAATTAGTATATAACCAGACGTAATTGGCAAATAGCCTAAAGGTCGGAGATACATGAACGTAATTCTCCATCTGGCCAGACTTTTGTGGCACACGGTACAATGGAACAAAATTTTCTCCTCAAACAGGACGAAATTAATAGTGTGGAATCTACCACGGGAAATGAGACGTAACATCTTTAATATACAGTACACTGAGATATACCAGTCTCGGATCGCGTTGCCAATATTTCAGACAACTCCCACTTTTATCTAACCTAAATTGCTCTAGACAGAAGCAATATATATATTTAAAACCAGAGATTTTGAATCGGTTGCTGTAAAACGAATTAACTATTGATAGCGCAGGTTCAGTAGGCCTTATCAAGTGTCAGTTTGGCAAATAGCGTCTTTTAGATTTCTACAAAAACTCTCTTATCATTTGTTCATAAGATAATGTGATAGATAACCCGAAATATTTGATCTGAAACGCCAACCTAATACATTACAGCCGTGAAGTTAAGAACGGTTATTCATCATTTGTTCGTCGAACCACTAACAAGTACCTTTAAAAAAACACCCAAACAACATAAAAACAAACCAAAACAAAAAAAGCATATAAAAAACACCAAAAAAAACC